>NC_090756.1:80945347-81047847 GCF_036898095.1 Palaemon carinicauda
AGAATGGTCCTCCTCCTCCTCCTCCTCGACATCCAAAGTTCTTGTATCTCTCTCTCTCTCTCTCTCTCTCTCTCTCTCTCTCTCTCTCTCTCTCTCTCTCTCTCTCTCTCTCTCTCTCTCTCTCTCTCTCTCTCTCTCTCTCTCTGTGTCTCTCCTCCTCCTCCTCCTCCACCTCCTCCTCCTCCTCCACCTCCTCCTCCTCCTCCTCCTCCTCCTCCTCCTCCTCCACTTTACAAAGAAGGGTTCAGGATGACCCCTTCCCTTTCCTCCTCCTCCTCCTCCTCCTCCGCTTTACAAAGAAGGGTTCAGGATGACTTCCTCCCTTGTCCTTTGAAGACATGATGGCACTACCTAGAGAACTCTGGTCCCCTTGTGGGACACCAAGGATCCTGTCTCATGCTAAAAGGGAAAAGGAGAAGATACATTGTACAGGAAATTGCTTCTTCTGACTCAAGTACCATCATACTCAACAAAAATGAAGGTACATTCTGGTTCGAAGGCACAAAGTCTGTGATATAGGATCTGCCCTAATAATTAGGAAGAACCTGACATTGGCGCTAGTCTTGATGGCAGGAGTCTGGGTCGACAGACATCCTTCACTTACCACTACCTCTGGACCTTGGATAACATACCCTTGGTCCTGCGATAGCTACTCAACAAGTTGTGTTTTGCAAACCCTGCTCCATTATGGGACAAGAAACATTTGGTTCTTTTGTGCTAGACCGGATGCTTCATGTAGGCAAGTTTCATGACAGTACTTTTCTTTACAAATAAAGATTATATTGAAGTGAACTAATTTCTCACGCTGACCTATTAAAGGACTCACTTTTTGTATTATTAGAAAAATTACAGATTACTTTTAGAAATTGATGATTTTTGTTTCAGGTAGCCCAACTCTTATAATCTGCTGTTCTTCAAAAGTGCAAATTTATTATTTCTTTCCTTTTCTTATTTTCTTCAAGACTGGTACCAATCACTTATTTTTGTAATCTGAGAGTCCTCTCCAATTTTTTCTGTCTTATATGCTAGAGATGTTTTCAAACTATATTAGACAGTTCAGGGCACCTTGCAATTTTAATTCTTTTGACTATTGTGTAGCTATCAACTGAAAATCACAAGACCTTTCCTAATGTCACATAAACTTATTTACATCACAATTTAGGTGGGAATGTATGGTTATAGTTCTTGATAATTCTATAATAATTAGTGCTTGATAAGCTATTTGGATAGATATTTATTCCTATGCAGGTACAAACTTCTGAGTCATTTAATAGGGTTACTTCTGGTTTTATTTTCCACGGCCAGACAAAAAAAAAAATTGGTAGATTGTACCATGATACGTGGCTATTGGCAACCTGCTTAGAACAAACGTTTCCTCACAACACTTTTGGCCTACGATCAGACACCTGCTTCGCTCACTCTTTTCCCCTTAAAGTGCCTGTGCTTTTGTCTTTATACTAGTTCACTTGGTTGTTCATTATTTGTCTTTTGAGTGTGTATGCCTTGTGTCGACTATGTTGAATATGATGCATTCCTGCCCAGGCCATAATTGTTGCCCATGTGGCACTTTTATGAGTCGGGTAGAAGTGGACCCTCACCCTTTATGTCCGATGTGTTGAGGGAAGAGATGTTCGGAAGAATCCCCATGTGAGTATTGTAGAGAATGGTCATCCTCCCAGTTGGATAGATATCATTCCATCCGGAAGAAGTGATTCAAGAGAGATCGCTCTCCTCCTCCTCCTCTCAGTGAGAAGAAACGAAAGGTAGGTGTGGTGTCAGGTGCCCGCTGAGGTTTTTATCATGGAAGGGGATGGCCATTTCGTGAATAGTGTTAATGTGCATTGTAATGTTAAATCTATTCTTTTAGAGGATCCCCTGGCTCATGGCAACTACGCTGCATAAGGCAGATCAGCTTGATGCTCGTATGCCTAATCTGTCTGTTGTATGTAGATCTCCCTTGTCCCCATGAGTGCGTTGAGTGGAGATCTGTATTTGTCAAATTACGTAGATAAGATGTTCACCCCTACACAAGTGTCTCCCATAAGAACAGTGTACTGTATGCTTCTCCTTGTTCTCGTCAGAACCTTAGAGTTGAGCCTGTCATCTCCCCTCATACTGAGGCTGCCTTGGAAGAGCCTAATGGCTGATCTCCAACTCGTAATTTAGAGAAAGGCTTGCCTCGTACACCTAGGGGTTCTTGGCAGAAAATTCCCCTAAAGAGTGCCGAGAACGAGGTGAGAGATTTGTCTTTGCTCGACTATGAGGGTGGTTGGACCACTCCGAATGTGTCCCCCCCCTCCTCCAGAGTTGGCAATTCTTTCATGCTCTACTCGGGCCTCTCTTCCTAAGCTTCCTAAAGCTGGGAAGTGAGTGTAACGGTTCCTGCTTTACCAAGATATTCTTCTAGGAATTCCGTCAGGCCAAACATTACAAAGCTGAACGTGCAGATATATTCAGACATAATGATGTCACTGTACATGCTGCCATGGCTGTGCATGAGCTACTCCCCCCCTTGCCCCGGCAGGCCAAGAGGACCGACAGGTCCAAGCAGGTAGTCACTCCCAAACATCATGACATCGCTAAATGCGCCGCCATCTTGACGCATGAGAATATTTCTCCATGTGGTCATAATGCAACTAAGAATGTGACTATACGCCTGTCTGATAGACATAACACTTCATCTCCTCTTAAACCTACAGTTCCTCCGAAGTTTTATAAACTCTCGGCTAGGAACGGAAGATATATGAACCATGTATCTTACGCTAACAAAACCGTCAATCGTCCAGATAGACCTCGTTCTTACACTCGTCTGATGATCATGATCATCAGGATAAGCGTTCTTCGGAATGCTATTCTTTTTCAGATAATTCTTTTCAAGTACAAGAAGCAGATAAGGGTCGTGGAAGATTTCCCCTCTTCCTGAGGATCATGCCTCCATCTGATGTAGATAAGTAGATCAGCAGATGTCGTAGACGTGGCCCCTGCCATAGGCCTTCAAGATGGTAGAGTTTTGAGAATTTTCTCTCACCTATTAAGACGAATTCTAAGGGAGACTTCAACTCCTTGGCTTCTCGATCGAGATATAGAGATGAACATTCCTATTTTGGGAGTGAACTGGATCCCTCTCAGTCTTTCTCTACCTCCTCTCCCCACTATCCAAGGAGAGAAAAGACATCAGAGGTAAGATTAAGAGCTCTGTGAAGACAGAATATTCTCACAGAGATACTACCACTAGAGAGTTATGGGGTCTTTTGACTGCCCAGACAGTACCACATTGGATCATTCTTTCTGGTTACGGTTTACTTTCCCTTTGCCCACACATACTGTACACAGAAAAGTCCAGCCTATTCATTATAGGTTCTCCTCTGTCCTCATACACCTCATAGCACTGAGATTAGCAAACAATTCTTCTTCACCCAAGGGGTTAACTACTGCACTTTAATTGTTCAGTGGCTACTTTTCTCTAGGTAAAGAATAGAAAAGAGACTTTAGCTGTGATAACAGCTCTTCTAGGAGGACACTCCAAAATCATTGTTCTCTAGTCTTGGATAGTGCCATAGCCTCTGTACCATAGTCTTCCACTGTCATGGGTTACACTTGGGCACACTGAGGGTACACTCGGGCACACTTTTCTATTCAATTTTTCTTCTTCTCGTTTTGTTAAATTTGTTATAGTTTATATAGGAAATATTTATTTTAATGTTATTACTTTTCTTAGTTTATTTAATTTTTCTTTGTTTCCTTTCCTTACTGGGCTACTTTCCTTGTTGGGTCCCCTGGATTCATAGCATCCTGCTTTCCCAACTAGAGTTGTAACTTATCAAGTAATAATAATAACTGATGGCTCTCTGGATAACCTCTTACCAAGTGTGAGTACAAGCTCTGCTGATGTATTTCCCCCCCCCCCTTGAAGACCTGGTAGTAATCTCTGAACCTTCATGCTTTATTAAGATAGTGAACCTAATCTAATGCTTAAGAGGCTTATAGGACCCTCCTTTAGCACAGACCACTAATTGACAGCGCAGAATTAATGATAAATTTTCTTGGTCTCAGAGTACCAGATTAAGATTTGATATGCCTCTGTCCAACTAGACTAGGGACACATAGGAGTTTTTAAACTCACAAATCTCAGTGGAAGAAAATTCTCTAAAAGAAGCAGGTCATTGGAGTTTTTAAACTCACAAATCTCAGTGGAAGAAAATTCTCTAAAGGAAGCAGGTCATTGGAGTTTTTAAACTCACAAATCTCAGTGGAAGAAAATTCTCTAAAGGAAAGCAGGTCATCGACACTTCCTCCATTACCTCTGCCACGCCAGAGATGTTTTTACATTAACTCTTGTGACGTTCAGAGCCCCTTTCCCACTGATTCAGATGTGGCTAACCTGGTACCCTCTGTTCCGTGAGATAGACTATTGAGCTTACCAATTACAATCCCAGGTGCTGAAGTGGCAAATATGAGAGTAGCTGCCATTTCAGCCAGTCAGGCTTGCTTCTGGATAGACCATTGGTCTTGGACACTCTCTCGTTTCGCTGTCTCTCAAAACCTTAAGGGGGCTGGCCAGTTAATGCCGTTTTTCAAGGACAGGACTGTGCCATTCATACAACTTAATAAGGTGACTTAGGACATCTCCAAACTGCATAGGAATTTTTCCTCTGACCTTCGGTTTTGCAACACCAGGGCAAATTATCCTGAAAATGAGCTTGTTCCAACACAAATACTTACCGAGAATTACTTCCTTAGGAGGGTCCTTGACCTCTCAATCTCGACCAAGATTTTCCCGCGCTACCCCCCCTATCTCGCTCCATATAGTTTCTACCCCTGCCGCCAGGATAAGCCCTGCGTCCCGGATTAAGGCAGGTCACTGCTTTCCCGGGTCAGATGCCCATTAAGTTCTTGGTCGTGAGATGTGAAACATCTCACCCTCTCGCTTAACTCTCGATCCTTTGGCGCGTTGTGATCCCACGTGTTTCCAGTGTGGGGACTTGTGTTTTTTCTTCGATAGTGCGTTTTCGCAAAGTGTTCTCAGTACGTTCCCCTTGCGTATATCCAGTGTTCCTGTAACTCGTTAGTGTTGGCTCTTCGTGTGCGAACGATGGAGCATGTGCGTCGTTGCCCTGGTCCTAGAGCAGGAAAGTCGTGTGGGGCTTTCCTCTCTAAGCCAGAAGTGGACCCTCATTCCCTTTGTTCCATGTGCAGGGGTAAAGTTTGTTCCTCCTCGGACACGTGTCCCGAGTGCGTGAGTCGGGACGGCATTCAGTGGGTACGGTATAGTACCAAGAAAAAGAAGTCGTCGAAGCGTTCCCCCAAGAAAGTGAGTGGCGTGTCCTCTTTACAGTCGGTCAGTGATCGGTCCGACGAAGCCTCGGCCTCTCCGTCTCCTTCGCAGAGGAGTGGGCAACAAGCCCCCAGTGTTATTGTTAGCCATAGTGTTCTCCCCGGTGAACCCAGTGTGAGGGAGGAACCAAGGGCTGTCCCCTCTGAAGAGATCGGAAGGGCCGCTAGTGCTTCGGGGGAATCGGGCCACGTGGCAGGGGATCACGCTTCCTCAGAAGACCCAGTGTGGGGCAGTGTGGCTATTTCAGACTCCCCCCCGCCCTCGTGGGCCGGTGCGTCGGGTTCTCCCCCGCCAGAGGACAACCACTCTAGAGTTCGTCGCCCGAGTAGCGATGACTTTGGGTGGAAATTGCCGAAGACTCCGGGGAGGTCACCGCTAAGGATGGACGTGTCCCTGGGTCCCTGGCCTCCTAGCAGGGACAGAGTAGACTCGGTGCCCTCGATCTCTACAGCAGTTCCCGAGGACTTCCTCCAGCACCCTGTCTCGGACGATCGACGGCGAAGAGCCTCCCCCGCGCATCACTCGAGCAGTCGTTACGCGAGGAACGTGGCGCTCTCGGACTCTTCGGAAGCAGATTCACCCTCCGGAGGAGAACGCAGGGAGAAGCGGCACCGGAAGAGAGAGCGGACCGATAGTGATCGTTCCCGCTCCAGGTCGAGGTCGCGGCACAACAGGAAGCGCCCACGCTCTCACTCCCGTAAGTACAAGAGGGAGGTCTCTCCCGGCGGCGAATGGGTCTACGTCCCCTCAGGAGAGTCCAGAAAGCACCGCTCTCCAGACTCTCGGTCCAGTGAACGAGCCTCTAGGTTGTCACTGCCTACACACAGCCTAGAACCGCTCGACCTGCCACGCAGGAAGGACCTCGCTCTTAGGCACAAGTCCTTGAGGCCTCCGGTTCACCCCGCCCAGCGGGGGGAAGCGCGCTTCCGAGAAGGCAGCCCGACCGAACCAGCCCAGCTGGGGCGGTCGTCGAGCAGGAAGGACCGGTTTCCGGGGTCGGGTCTTCCCCCCGGGACCGTGTCCTCTTCCAGAGCCTTGGGGCAGTCGAAAGGCCTCCCGGAGTCGGTGGCCCCGCCCTACGGCGAGACCCACCCGCGTACGGGGCGCCCTACGGTTACGGGACGTCCTCCCTGGGACCGAGAGGAGAACGGCCGGTCTACCGCCCAAGCACGGCGCCCCTACGCCAAGCCGAGGCCTCGGTCGACGGAGGCGAGGCTTCCCCGTCGGAGGACTCCGCCTACAGAAGGGTGGTAGGCCTCGTCAGAAGGCTCCATGAAATTCCGGAACCCTCAGCGCCTAAGGTGAATGCCTGGAGGTCGAGCCTTTTGAGATATACTCACCGTGACGTCCTTCCGAAGTCCTCCCTGGCCCTGCCTCTCGCCCCAGACCTAGTACTGGGACAAGAATACATCGACAACTTGGTGGCCAGCAGTGCGGAGGCCCCCAAGTCCCAGAGTGCCTCCAAACTCCTCCAGGGTCTCAAACTACAGGGCAAAGTTTATATCCCGGAAGGACGGCGCCCAGGTCCCTGTAGGGTGGACCCAGCCTTGGACATCCTGGGACAGGGCGGCTTGGACGAAAGGGCCTATTCAGCCCCTGTGTCCTTCTCACCCTCTGAAGCCGGCATGATGGAGGAGATGTCAAGAGATATGGTTAACGTCTCCTCATGGCTGGACTGGTGGGCCTCCTCGTTGGTTAATGTACAGGCCTCCACAGACCCCGACGACCCTGAACAACAAGGTCTCCTGTCGGACCTTCTCACTTCCGGGGGGAAAGCCCTCAAGTTTATGGCTTATCAGGCACTCTCCTTGACGGCCAACTGGGTCCTTCGAAAGCGGGACACAGTGCTTTCCAAGTTTACAAGAAAAATCCCGGACAGAGAGGCTCGAGTGATTCGTAGCCTACCCCTAGGAGGCGAGTCGCTGTTTCCGTTGAAGGAACTAGAAGTGCTGATGGAGAAGGTGTCCAAGAGGAGAGAGGCCAACGTCCCCAAACAAACATCCTCCAGGAGGCCTCCTTACAGGAGGTCAGTCTCGGATAGTGCCGTGACCCCTCAGGCTATCCCCAGCTCTTCGAGGAGGGACGCCCCCGCCTCCTCCTGGACATCAACTCCACAGCCCTCCCGCAGGGGAGCTCCAGCTTCTGCCAGCTCCTTCAGGTCAGGTTACTCCGCCTCGAAGAGAGGCAGATCAGGCCGCCCCTCTAGGAGAAGGTAGAGGGAGAGGCCCCCTACTCCCGCCCAGGCCTCGGGTTGGATGCCTCAGACCATATTGGCAAGCATGGAAAACGCATAGGGCGGATGCTTGGACGGTGTCTGTCCTGAAAGAAGGCTACAGGATCCCCTTCATAGCGGATCCACCCCCTCTTATTCCAGCCACCCAGACAGAATGGTTGGCTCCCAGGGACCCGTTGAAAAGGGCTACCCTGCAAAAAGAAGTTTCCTCAATGTTGGAGAAGGGAGCCATGGAAGAAGTCCTTCTCCCAGGGCCAGGCTTCTACAGCCGCCTGTTCCTGGTGGAGAAAGCAACGGGGGAGTAGAGACCGGTGATAGACCTGTCGGCCCTCAACAAGTTCGTCAAGAAGACGAACTTCAAGATGGACACCCCAAAATCCGTCCTGATGTCCTTGAGGGAGAAAGATTTTATGATGACGGTCGACCTCAAGGACGCGTACTTCCAGATTCCGGTCCACCCGTCGAGTCGGAAGTTCCTCCGGGTAAAATGGGGCTCCCAGATCCTGCAGTTCAGGACTGTCGACGGCCCCTCAAGTGTTCACGAGGGTCTTCGCGACAGTCTCAGTATGGGCTTACGAACGAGGTATCTGCCTCATCAGATACCTGGACGACTGGTTGCTCCTTTCCAGCTCAAAGGCCCTCTTGGAAGAGCAAGGGAAGGACCTCCTCCGGTTCTGCAGGAGTCTGGGAATCATTATCAACCTGGAAAAATCGAACCTAACTCCATCCAACAGAATGGGGTACTTGGGGCTGACGTTGGACACCGTGCAGGGGAAGGCCTTCCCCTCGGAAGACAGGATACAGAACCTCATCAAGATCATTCAGCCATTCCTGTCGGAGCTTCCCAGGAAGGCGAAAGACTGGCAGAGGCTGATAGGTCACCTGGTCTCATTAGAGAAACTGGTTCCCCAAGGGAAGATACGGCTCAGACCCGTACAATGGAACCTCAAGGCTCTATGGTCCCAGACAGGCTCTCAGAAAACATCGATTCCGGTCCTTCCGGACATGAGAGCAGCCTTAAAATGGTGGCGATGCCAGTCGAACTCCCTCAAGGGGATGCCCCTCGGGTCCTGTCCCCCCGAGTTTCTCATGTTCACAGACGCCTCCAGCCTAGGGTGGGGAGCCCACCTGCGGGAGGAAACAGCAAGCGGGACCTGGTCGGAGACCGAAAAGCAACTCCACATCAACGTCCTGGAGCTAAAAGCAGTAAAAAAGGCATGTCTGCACTTTGCAAGTCGGTTGAAGGGAAACACCGTGGCCCTAATGTGCGACAACGCCACGGTGGTAGCCTACATCAAGAAACAAGGTGGCATGAAGTCGAAGGAACTGTGCGACCTCACCGTAAACATCCTGCATTGGGCGGACGAGCACCAGGTGACACTGCTAGCAAGGTTCATCCCCGGGAAAAGGAACGTGCTAGCCGATGGCCTCAGCAGGATAGGTCAGATAGTAGGGATGGAATGGTCCCTACACCCAGAAGTGGCCAGACTCATCCTTCAACGCTGGGGCTCCCCGGTGATGGACCTCTTCGCAACGAAGCTCAACGCCAAGTTACCGGTTTATTGCTCCCCGGTACCAGACGAAGGAGCAGCCCTAGAAGACGCCTTCCAGCACAAGTGGGACAACCTGGACGTATATGCCTTTCCCCCCTTCACGCTGCTAAGGCAGGTGCTCAACAGAGTAAGAACCTCCCAAAACCTAAAGATGACTTTGGTAGCGCCCTGGTGGCCGGAGAGAGAGTGGTTCGCGGATCTAAAAGACCTGGCAAGCCACCCGCCGTGGCCTCTGCCCCCCAGGTCAGATCTACTGAGTCAACCTCACTTCCTCAACTTCCACGACAACCCTCTCTCTCTTCGCCTTCACGCCTGGAGACTATCGAGCGGCTCCTGAAGAAGGAGGGGTACTCCTCCTCCACAGCTAAGAGGATGTCCCTATACCTAAGAAAATCCTCTACCGTGGTCTACCAGGCGAAGTGGGCCGCCTTTACGAAGTGGTGCGCGGCAAAACACATAAGACCTCTTAAAGCCTCGGTCCCTGACATAGCTGACTTTCTCGTGTACCTTAGGGATAAAATAGGGATGTCAATCCCAGCTATTAAAGGAGTACGAGCAGCCTTAGGCCAAGTCTTTCTCCTGAAAGGCATCGACCTGGGGATCTCGAGACACATAGGGATGCTGATTAGAAGTTTCGAACAATCCTGTCCTCCTCAAGCCAGGAGAGTGCCCAGATGGGACCTGGCCAAGGTCCTGAAAATGTTGTGTCGTCCTCCCTTTGAACCCCTCAAAGATATCGGGGACAAAGATCTCACCCTCAAGACAGTCTTCTTGCTAGCCTTGGCTTCAGCTAAGAGAGTAGGTGAGATCCACGGTCTCTCCTACGACGTGGCACACTCCAAAGGGTGGAGGGAGGTATCCTTCAAGTTCGTACCCTCCTTTGTAGCAAAGACTCAGAACCCAGCAGTCTGGGACCCGAGGTTTGAAGGTTTCTCAATTCCGGCCATCCCCAAGACAGGCAATACGGAAGACCTGAAGTTATGCCCAGTCAGGACGGTCAGGAAATACCTGGAAAGGACGGCTCATCTCCGCCCAGGTACCAAGAACCTCTTCGTCTCTTCAGGCGTTAATAAGAAGCAAGTGTCCAAGAACACTATTTCCTTCTGGCTGAGACAAGTCATCACTAGGTCTTATGAAGAGGACAAGGTGGCAGTACCAGGCACTCCCCGCCCCCATGACATCAGAGGCCTGAGCACTTCCTTGGCCTTTGAGAGAAACATGGCAGTGGGGCAGATCCTACAGGCCGGCATTTGGTCACACCAGTCGACCTTCACGGCCCACTATCTCAAAGACTACTCAAGAAAGTCTTTGGATGGATTCTCCACTGGGACAGTCATCGCCGCCCTCCAAGCTGTGTAGCGGCAGGCTAGAAGACGTCCCCAACAGTGAATAGACTCGTCCCTACTTCTTCAGGAGAAGACTCAGTAGAGAAGATGTGAAGAGGTAAGTCTTAAAATATAAGCGTAAGGTTTCCGCTGTTACCCCCTATCCGCTCTCTGTACCCCCGCATTCCGTAGCCCTCCAGGCACTATGTGCCAGACCAAGTGGCAGAATGGCTCTCCCGCCTCCTAAAGTATAAGTCTCCTAAGGAAGTAATTCTCGGTAAGTAATTGTGTTGGAACAAATCAAAAATTTTAAGTAATTTTTATTTTTCCTAACATACTTACCGAGAATTACTTCCGGGTAATGGCCCTCCCTTCCGTCCCTGAGTGCCATTCTTCCATTGCCGGGTTGGGCTAAACGGCGAACTTAATGAGCATCCTGACCCGGGAAAGCAGTGACCTGCCTTAATCCGGGCCGCAGGGCTTATCCTGGCGGCGGGGGTAGAAACTATATGGAGCGAGATAGGAGGGTAGCGCGGGAAAATCTTGGTCGAGATTGAGAGGTCAAGGACCCTCCTAAGGAAGTAATTCTCGGTAAGTATATTAGGAAAAATAAAAATTACTTAAAATTTTTGATATTTTTCAAAATCTGTCTTGTCCATTTATAATTAATATTAAGACCTGGGATTACTACTCTAAAGACTTGATGTAGACCTCCAATAAAAGGAGGAGTTTTTTCCTGAAAGTCATTTTTTTGCCAGATATGAATATTTTATTCATGATAAAAATATAAACCCTAAAAATCAGGGAAAAAATTATGAAATAAGATATGAAAAAAAGAAAAAAAAAGGCTTAATTTTTTTTGTTTTATAATGTCTTTCTAAGCTATATACCAAATTTCAATGCTTTATTTTTAAAACTAAGGGAGAAGAAAGAATTTGAAGGTCAATAAAAATAGTTTTGAGAGACGGGCATTCAAAGTTTTTCTTTGTATTTTTACAAAGACATTAATAAATCCTGATTATTATGAATTTTATGTTCTTTTTTTTTTGGGGGGGGGGTATTAATAAACAAAACCAAAGTTATTTATCATAATTTAATCATAAATGAGAGCTTCTTTTGGCTCCTGTGAGGCAAGGCGGCCGCTCTATTATTCACACCAATCTCTCTCTGCACTACCGATATTACCCTCTTCTGAACTCTTAATAGAGCGAATTTTCTTCTTCAAGATGTTAAAATTGTCTTTTCCTTTTTGAAATAATAAAATTCTTGCCCAAAACAAGAAGAAAAAACATAAAAATTAGTGAATGTCAAAGGTCAAACTGAGACATGTAGTCTCTCTGAGGTTTGTGGTAAGACTGAAGGGCGAAGGGTGTAATGTACCATGTAATAGCTCATGGAAGCTATGCAGATGCCATGGTTCACAATTTCTTTCACCTTAAAATGTAATAATTATCAAAATTTACGATAACAGAAAAAATACTGCATTTTCTTGTAGGGAACAATGTTTTTGGTTGATTGAGTTACTTTTACTAATTACCCTGTAACGATAAAATTAAGATGAATCGTGAAAAAATATTTCGTATACGCATTCTCCATTGCCATACGAAGCTCGGTGAATTTTTTTCAGGATTATGTGTTTTTCTTCCTATACCCCCCATATATTGGTATTCCGGCTGGGCCCCTTAAGGAGGAGGAGGAACGAGAGCTTTTCATGGAACTCTCAAGATCTGGCGCAAAACCCATAAAGTTGCTCTCCCACCAGAACGTTTTTTTCTTGGGAAATTACGTTCTGAAGAGGCGTTACACAGTCCTAGCAAGATGCTAAAGACAACTGTCCCCTTGAGACATGACAGTTCTCAGAAATTCCGATCTCATTAACTCTCCTTCCCTTTTTCTTTCCTTAGACATGACTAAGGCTATCAAGAAGGTAGAAAGAGTAGGACAGAACCCATAGTTCACAGAACAGTAACCCCAAAGCTACCAACACCTCAAAGACAAATGCAAGGTTCACATTTTAGGCCACTCCAGCAACAGAGACATCTACTTCCTCCCACAGACTCTCAACAGCTTGGGAGGCAGAACATTAGATCTACCTTTCATCGGAGAGGAAATCCTTCCGTCTAGAGAAGTCAAGGTGGCTGAGGTTCACGCTAGGGAGGGCTTGTCCCCTAAGTGTACCACCAGTGAGAGGATGCCTGCAATGCGCTTGGCAAAAGTGGCAAGACTTAGGGCCGACCCCAGGACGGTAGAAGTCCTCCGTGTAGGGTATTGGATCCCCTTCATAGACTGTGCCCTTCCTCTAACCAGGAATCGGATCTAATCATATTATATTAGGGGATCTCAGAAAGATCTATTCCTAGCAGAGGAAGTATTAAGTTGCTAAGCAAAGAAGTAGTGGAGGAAACATTCAATGACTCCCCAGACTTCCTCATCAATCTATTCCTGGTAGAGAAGCTGATGGAAAGTTGGAAACCCATCATAGACCTCTCAATCTTGAACCTCCGTTCTCCAGCTCATCAGGAAAAACGACTACCTACTGGCCATAGATTTGAAAGATACATACTTTCATGTCCCCATCCATCTTACCTCAGGAAAGTACCTAAGGTTTCCCTTTCGAGAAAGACTGTTCCAGTTCAAGATGCTGTGCTTGGGCCTGTCCACAGTTCCACAGGTATTCACCTGAGTGTTTGTCCTTGTCTCAAACTGGGCACATGCCATGGACATCAGGCTCATGAGATACCTGGACAATTAGCTTCTCTTGGCAGTCTTGAGCTCTCCTGCTGAAGCAGAGATGTACTACTGGATCTGTGGAAGGAGTTGAAGATTCAACTGAACCTACAGAAGTCCAGTCTGGTCCCCAACCACTCTGTCAGGTATGTGGGCATGGACATAGACTCAGTACAAGCCAAAGCCTTCCCATCTGCAGACAAGATGGCGAGGTTCAGGACTTTGGCAGCAACTTTCCTGAAAGGCAACCTCCTGCCAGCCAGGTCATGGCAGAGACTGTTAGGTCACCTATCCTCTCTAGAGAAGCTGGTTTCCCTGGAGAAATTGCATCTACACGGTGCAATGGGCCCTAAAGACCTAGTGGTCACAAACTTCAGATCATCCTGCAACCCTGCTCCAAGTACCTCAGGAGTTTTAATGAGAATTCCTGTGGTGGCTGAACAAGGAAAACCTGTTAGCTGCAATGCTCCTTTAGGCTACTCCCCACAGCTCATGCTGTTTACGGATGCACCGCGCCAGAGATGGGGAGCTCATATTGGAGAGATACAGATCTCGAGCCTATGGTCAGAGATGGACAAGAACTGTGTAAATTTCTTGGAAATGAAAGCAGCGCAACTAGCATTACTCCACTTTGCAAAGACTGTGAAAGGTCACTCTGTGGTGTTGATGAGTGACAACTCCACGGCAGTGACCTACATCTCCAAACAAGGAGGCATAATCTCTCTGCTGCTATACAACTTAATAGTAGAGATTCTCAAATGGACACAGTCCCAGGTGATCTCTCTCTCGGCAAGGTTTATCCCTTGGAAGAGAAATCTCATTGTAGACCAACTGAGCCATTTAGGAACAACAGTTGGTTCAGAATTGTCTTTGCTTCCTAAGAAACTTGTCAGTTTGTGGAGTTTCCCATCTCTGGACATGTTTGCCACCCACCTGAATCACAAACTCCTGGTGTATTACTCTCCAGTCTTAAACTAAGCTGCTGCGATGAAAGACGCATTTCAACACCTGTGTGACAGCCTAGATTTGTACGCTTTTCCAACGTTCTGTCTGATGCGCTAGAGACTGTACAGATTCAGAACATCCAAGGGAGTTGGGGTAACACTAGTGGCCCCAATATGGGCAGCACCAGGGTGGTATTCAGACCTGCTGGAACTTCTTACGGAAATTCCAAGAGAAATTCCAGAAGGGTCAAACCTGCTATGCCAACCTCACACAAGATAATTACACGAAGCAGTATATTGCCTGTCCCTTCACGATTGGAGACTATACAGCATCTCCTCCAAACAAAGAGCTTTTCAAAACCAACTGCAAAATAACTTTCTGGATACCTCTAAAAATCTTCAGCAGCAGTTTATCAGGCAAATGGAAAATCTTATGTGATTGGTGTCGTAAAGGGGAATATTGTTCTACTCAAAGCCACTATTCCCCTGATTGCAGACTTTTCAGTGTTCCTAAGGAACAGAAGGCCCTTTCAGTCACTGCAGTGAAAGGCTACCACTTGGCCTTGAGCCCAGTATTCAAGCTGCAAGGACTGGACGTATCAGATTCTTGGGAACCCTCATCCTTGATGAGGAGTTTTGAGTAGTCTTGCCCTCCTTGAGAATTAAAACCCTCCTCCTGGGATGTGACTAAGGTCCTACGGGCCTTAAAAAAAAGCCTTAGACAAGGCCTCAGAGACCTTATTTTGAAAACAGTCTTTATCCTTGCCTTTGCTTCAGCCAAGAGAGTTAGTGAACTGCATGGCATATCCCACATTATTTCACATTCCAGAGGGTGGAGAGAACTATCTTTGTCTTTTGTTCCCAAATTTGCCCCCAAAACCTAAAATTTGGTTGATATTGGTATCAGATTTGACTCATGGTCTTTTCTCTCAAATAGGTAACTAATGACCCAGAAGATATGTTACTATGTCCTGTGAGAGGAGTACTTAAATACCTAAAACAGACAAAGAATCCTAGGCCTAGAATCTCCAATCTGTTTGTGAACACTGGCCACTCTAAAAAGAATATTTCTAGAAACTGTTTCTTTCTGGTTAAGAGAAACTATCATGAGAGCCTATCAATCCTCAGGGGAAGCATCTCCAGGCACACAACATTCAGGGGCTTGCTGCAACCTTGGCGTTCCACAAGAACCACTCGGTAGTTCATGTTACAAAAGCTGGAGTCTGGAAAAAAACATACATTTTTTCACTAACCGCTACCATATAGACTGCACACAGGTCCTTAGAAACTTTCTTTAGGGCCAGTGTGGCTGCACAACATAGTCTGATTTTTTTTAGCTCTTGTGGGGCAAGTAACTGCTTTTATCTCAGGTATCAGTTATTCTCTGTATTATAAGGGTGTTTATGAGCATAAAGGCAAATGGCGCATTTGATCGGTCCTAAATCCCTCTCTTGAAAATCTCCCTAATACAGGTAAGAATAGCTTATTTTTTGTGGCTGATGTATTGATGGCACAGTACAGTATATGGAATATATTCGGTAAATTGTACAAGCCTCCTAAGGTTCATATCACTTCACCTTGTCGAAGCGCTTTAGAATGGAACAGAAGGCCATGCCTCGTATGAGTCGGCTGTACTGTTCACAAATAATTCACTTTGATTGTATATAGAGGTTAAAGCCAGACCTCCTACTTCACAGTGACTTCCTCCCTCCTAAGGAAGACTCCCCATTAAATAAATCAGAAGTTTATATCCACGGGGGAAGTAACTACAAATTTAATACAGTTAAGTCATTTACCAAAGGTCCTGCCTCAGCCACCCCTTTGAGGAAACACCTCTCCTAAGCGAATTGAGTCATGGATAGCGGATGCGATTTCTTTTGTGTCTTGCCTTGAAAAACAAAACCAAAAGTAACCCCATTAAATGACTCAGGTTTATATAGCTAGGAAAAATACAAATTGTATTGAATTAGTGGTTTTTATCATGCACAGAATGAGCTAGGCATTTTTGCTCAAAACAATCCTGGACTTCACCACTTTCTTGACAAAACCAAATCTTTGAAATTATAATGGGTAGTGAATGGTAAAAAGGCTTGATTGAAATGCTTGACCTTAAAACTTGTGACTTCCATTCAGTTTTTTTTTAGCATATATCTTCATTTTGTCATACTCTTGTTTATTTTGTTTATAGTTTTTATATTTCCCTTATTTCAGGAACACAGATTGATTTGTTCAGAGGTAAAGCAGCCATGAGAGAACAAGAAGACGAGAAGGTACCGACGCAGCTGGCACGATTCATCCGTTTCCCACAGAAGGCTCACGTTGAGAGTGCACATTTCAGCCCGGATGGCCAGTATCTTGTCACTGGGAGTCTTGATGGTATCATTGAAGTATGGAATTTCACAACAGGTAAGAGCAAAGAAAGATCCTTTCATTCATGATCCAGATTAGTTTTGCAATTCCAGGCAAACATACAATGTAGTACTGTGAACACTGAATTTCTATTTATTCCTATGCTGATATAAACTTCTGAGTCATTTAATGGGGTTACTGCTAATCGATGTTTTCTACAACCGGCCAATCAAAAAAAAAAAAAAAAGGCTGATTGCATCATGCTTCATGCTGGGGGAGGAAACCCAGCTCATGCACAAGGAGCACGTGGGAGGTTGCTCTTCGCATCTCCCCTCATTACTGCTGTTCGTGAAGTGAATAAATTGTTCTCTCACTTTCTACGATCGAGCCTTTCATCCTCATCGCCTACCCTTTTAGTGTGTAACGCTCTTGGCTTGTGTTTATCTTATTCACGGTCGTTTGAGTGTCTGCGCATTAACTGTGTGTTATGAGCAAGTAAATTTAGTAAATCTTGGTTTGTTCCAACACGAAGTACTTACCTCGAACTACTTTCTTAGGAGTATCTGGGATCTCCTCCCATCCGACCAGAGTTTTGTATAGTTTACCCTAAACCCATTTTCTATGAGGGGTAACCTCAGGCGGAGTGATACGCGCCCTGAGGCTAACCCCAGGTCAGAGAGCACGCCTGCTCAGGTCTCGACCTCCAGTAAGTTCTCTGGTCGCGTCGCGATATCATCTCGCCGCTCTCCTTAATCCCAGTGTGACTTTGTGTGTCTCCGACCCTTTGTGTCCCACGCGGTACCCACGTGGTCCCATTGTGTTTTCTCTTTGTGCTTTCCCTGTGCGTGCTTGTGTCTCGTAGTGCTTCTCCTTCATCATGGAGCATCCTCGCTGTTGTCCTGGGCCTATGGCCGGCAAATCGTATGGAGCGTTCCTCTCGAAACCCGAAGTTGACCCGCACTCTTTGTGTTCCTCGTGCAGGGGCAGCGTGTGTTCCCCTTCCGCCACGTGTCCAGAGTGCGAGTCGTGGAATGAGGTGCAGTGGGTGCGGTATAGCACCAAAAAGAAGAAGGCGACGAAGAAGTCGCCTAAGAAGCCCAGCGTCCCTTCCTCCCTTGCTTCGTCGGGCGCCTCGTCGGTCCAAGTTTCTCTTTCAGCCTCCCCTACCCAGAGTAGGGGACGAGGTAAGTCCGTTGCGGGGAAGAGGCCAGCGGCCCTTCCCCAAGAGTCTGACCTTCAAGACAGTGATGTTGTGGCTTCGTTCCAGGCGAGGGAGCGGGAGTGTTTTCGGGAGACGGTGGCCTGATGACTATGAAAAGTTAGATAGACTATTATTATTATTATTATTATTATTATTATTATTATTATTATTATTATTATTATTATTACTATCCAAGCTACAACCCTAGTTGGAAAAGCAAGATGCTATAAGCCCAGGGGCTCCAACAGGAAAAAATAGCCCAGTGAGGAAAGGAAATAAATAAATGAAGAGAACAAATTAACAATAAATAATTCTAAAAAAAGTAACAACGTCAAAACAGACATGTCATATATAAACTTTTAACAACATCAAAAAAATATGTCATAAATAAACTATAAAAAGACTCATGTCTGCCTGGTCAACAAAAAAGCATTTGCTCCAACTTTGAACTTTTGAAGTTCTACTGATTCAACTACAGTCTTGAAATCCATTGCACATAATTTGTAAGTTTAAGTGACATTCAGATGGATTTAAAAATGGCCTGTAAAAGCTACAAAATCTATTTTATTCCATTTTTTTATTGAATTTTATTTTATTGATTTTTGTATTCTATTATTCTGTTAATCCTCAAAAACAAAAATATTTAATAGTTTTATTTAATGCATTTTGTTGTAATGTTAAAGTTCCTTTTTAAAAAGACATGTTTCATTGCTAATAATGTAATTTTTAATAGGGAAATATTCGTTTGACCAAACACCCTTTCAACAAAACAACAATTGAATGAAATGTCTGTTAGACTAAATGGCAGTTGACGAACTCTCAGGAGACCAACTGTCTGGGGACGAAAAGTCCGCTCATGGCTGTTTCACTCCCCTTGAAAAATATAGTATTATTATTATTATTATTAATATTATTATTATTAGCTAAGCTACAACCCTAGTTGGAAAATCAAGATGCCATTAGCCCAAGGGTTCCAACAGGGAAAAATAGCCCAGTGAGGAAAGGAAATAAGGAAATGAATCAACTACATAAGAAACATACATATACCAATGCACTTTCCCCAATTTTGGGGGTTAGCCAACATCAAACAAATGAAAAAAAGGGGACCTTTCCTCTCTATGTTCCTCCCAGCCTGACCAGGGACTCAGCCTAGTTTGGCTGGTGCTGCTAGGGTGCCAAAGCCCACCCTCTCCCGTTATCCACCACAGATGAAGCTTCATAACGCTAAATCCCGTACTGCTGCTACCTCCGCGGTCATCCAAGACGACCGGAGGTAGCAGCAAGGCCTACCGGAACTGCGTCACAATAGCTCGCCGTTCATTCCTGTTTCTAGCACGCTCTCTTGCGTCTCTCACATCTATCCTCCTATCACCCAGAGCTTTCTTCACTCCATCCATGCACCCAAACCTTGGCCTTCCTTTTGTACTTCTCCCATCAACTCTTTCATTCATCACCTTCTTTAGCACACAGCCATTTTCCATACTCTCAACATGGCTAAACCACCTCAACACATTCATATCCACTCTAGCTGCTAACTCATTTCTTACACCTGTTCTCACCCTCACTACTTCATTCCTAAAAAAAAGATAGGCATGGGTAGCCAGATCATCTAGAAACACTTTCCAACACTATAAAAATATAAGTTTGGCGACACTACTTGCCAATTCCTTACGGTAACATGACTAAGCAAAAAAATGCAAAACAAATAAAAAGGGGCACTCGCGGAAAAATGGCTAACATTCTAATATACGGCATTTCAGAAAAAAAAAATTCAGCCACGTGCTAGGCGAACCATCAAGGCACATTTTCCGACAAATAAACATCTAAATGAATCATTACTCTGTGATAGTTCCTTAGTACGTAGTAATTTTGAAAGAAATGGGAAAAAACGAAAAAATGGCAATCACAGGAAAATCGAACACATACAGTACCTATATATACGCTATATCTGGCTAAAAAAAAATAGGCATGGGTAGCCAGATCATCTAGAAACACTTTCCAACACTATAAAAATATAAGTTTTGCGACACTACTTGCCAATTCCTTACGGTAACATGACTAAGCAAAAAAATGCAAAACAAATAAAAAGGGGCACTCGCGGAAAAATGCCCAACATTCTAATATACGGCATCTCAGATAAAAAAAAAAGACATGCACGTGTTAGCCCAACCATCAAGGCACACTTTCTAACACATAAACATGAAAAAAAAATCAATAATATACGGCAATTCCTTACTACGTAGTAAATTTTTACAAATATTGAAAAAAAACAGAAATTGGCAACCGGAGTTAAATACCCAATATACCAATAACTACGTCGTATCTGACAAAAACAAAGTCACGCATGGGTAGCCAGATCATCTAGACACACTTTCCAACACTAAAAAAGCAAAAGTTTTACGACACTATTTGGCAATATCTTACGGAAAAATGACTTGGCAAAAAAAATGATAAAAAATGAAAAAGGGGCACTCGCGGTAAAATGCTCAACATTCTAATATACGGCATCTCAGATAAAAAAAAAGACATGCACGTGTTAGCCCAACCATCAAGGCACACTTTCTAACACATAAACATGAAAAAAAAAATCAATAATATACGGCAATTCCTTACTACGTAGTAAATTTTTACAAATATTGAAAAAAAAACAGAAATTGGCAACCGGAGTTAAATACCCAATATACCAATAACTACGTCGTATCTGACAAAAACAAAGTCACGCATGGGTAGCCAGATCATCTAGACACACTTTCCAACACTAAAAAAGCAAAAGTTTTACGACACTATTTGGCAATATCTTACGGAAAAATGACTTGGCAAAAAAATGATAAAAAATGAAAAAGGGGCACTCGCGGTAAAATGGTCCTCGTGGTAATGAACGACATTTTAACTAAAAAAAAGTCATGCACATGGTAGCCAAACAATCCACCAAGACTTTCCACAACTGATAACCTATACAAGTTGCACCATTCTACGACAATTTCATAATACGTAATAACTTTGATAATTATGCAAATTACCTTAGAAGGGTAAACTCGGTCGCGCTCGACCCCGACACGTCTCAGAAATCGGGGAAGGAGTACAGCTACAGCAATGCACATCTGGACACTAGTAGAGCGTGTAGGAGAGACACCTACTGCAGGTCGAGCACCCACAAATTCAGTCACGGGGGTGAGTCACGTGAGAGAAACCTGTTTTTTTTTCTACGCTCGGGGTTGCGGACGACCCACCGTACCTATCCAGGGTTAAAAGATGTCCAGACTCTTTACGAGGACTGCTACACACTGGGTCCATTCGTTGCAGCGAGTGCAGTAGTGGGTGAGGGTTCTACCACTACACTTCCCTAATTCCAATATCCTTTTAATCTGTCTCTTGAAATGTTTTTAATATTGTTTTATGGGTTGTTCGGAAGGCTAAGAAGCCTTTCGCATCCTGGTAGATTTGGCGGGTGGTCAAAGTCATTTCTTGAGAGCGCCCAGATTAGGGGTTTGATGAGGTCCTGTTGTATTGGTTGCAGCCCTTGATACTTCAGCTCCTGGGAGTCTTTCAGCATCCTAAGAGGATCGCTGGGCTCCGTGAGGAAGACAGACTTACAAGGCAGAGTAATCGTCTAAGTCAACTTCCTTACCAGGTACCTATATATTTTAGTTTTGTTATATTGATAACTGTCAAAATGAAAAAACTCTTAGCTTATACGCTGTAAACATAATTAACTCTGGTCTCTACCCACCTCCTTGGGTGTGAATCAGCTATTATATATTCACCGGCTAAGTTAAATATTTAAAAATGATATTTTAATTATAAAATAAATTTTTGAATATACTTACCCGGTGAATATATAAATTAAATGACCCTCCCTTTCTCCCCAATAGAGACGCAGCGGGACGAGAAGAATTGAAGGTTTTGTTTACATACAAGAGTGGTATCTGGCCGACAGTTGGCGCTGGTGGGCACACCCGCAACCTTCATAGCGATCGCTCGCGAGTTTTTTGAGTGTGTTTTCTGTCGAGCCGCAGAGTTGCAGCTATTATATATTCACCGGGTAAGTATATTCAAAAATTTATTTTATAATTAAAATATAATTTCTCTCATATCTGCCTAACTGTAAAAATTTGATACATAAGTCCCACGTCCCCTACCTCTTCTAAAACCACCCTGTACTTCTAAGATTGCATTCTCTGTTTTATCCTTAATCCTATTAATCAGTACTCTACCATACACTTTTCCAACCACACTCAACAAACTAATACCCCTTGAATTACAACGCTCATGCACATCTCCCTTACCCTTATCTAGTGGTACAATACATGCACAAACCCAGTCTACTGGTACCATTGACAACACAAAATACTTATTAAACAATCTCACCAACCATTCAAGTACAGTCACACCCTCTCCCTTCAACATCTCAGCTCTCACACCATCCATACCAGGTGCTTTTCCTACTCTTGTTTCATCTAGTGATCTCCTCACTTCCTCTATTGTAATCTCTCTCTCATTCCCATCTCCCATCACTGGCACCTCAACACCTGCAACAGCAATTATATCTGCCTCCCTATTATCCTCAAAATTCAGTAAACTTTCAAAATATTCCTCCCACCTTTTCCTTGCCTC
Organism: Palaemon carinicauda; assembly: GCF_036898095.1. Taxonomy (NCBI): domain Eukaryota; kingdom Metazoa; phylum Arthropoda; class Malacostraca; order Decapoda; family Palaemonidae; genus Palaemon; species Palaemon carinicauda. The sequence continues at coordinate 80,967,629 of NC_090756.1, forward strand.
CTCTCCTTTTAATAACCTTCCATTTTCATCTTTCACTGTCTCTTCAATTCTCAAACCAGCCTTCCTTACTCTCTTCACTTCTTTCCAAAACTTTTTATTCTCTTCATATGAATGACCCAATCCCTGATTCCACCTCAGGTCAGAAACCCTCTTTGCCTCAGATATCTTGCACTTTAATTCCACATTTTTCTCTATATCTTTCATACTTTTCTACATTATTAGTCTGCAGCCATTCTTCCAATGCCCTCTGTTTTTCTTCCACTTTTACCTTCACTCCTTCATTCCACCATTCACTGCCCTTCCTCATGCTGCCTCCAACAAACTTCTTGCCACACACATCACTTGCAGTCCCAACAAAATTTTCTTTTACTAACTTCCAGTCCTCTAAATTACCAGTTTTTCTTACTTTCACTTCAGCATATGCCATTTTCAACCTTTCTTGATATTCACTTTTTACCTCAGGTTTTATTAACTCTTCAACCCTCACTAGCTCCCTTTTACATCCACCTACTCCATTCCCCCACTCTTTTGCCACAACTAATTTTCCTTCCACCAAAAAATGATTAGACATACTGTTAGCCATACCCCTAAGCACGTGCACGTCTTTCAATCTTCCAAACATTCATTTAGTTATCAACACATAATCCATTAACACCCTTTCTACCACTCATCCATTTACCACTCTTACCCATGCATACTTTTTTTTATCTTTTTGAAAAAGCTAGAACTTATCACCATCTCTTACTCAACACACATATCTACCAGTCTCTCACCTCTCTCATTTTCACCTGGTACGCCATACTTCCCAATGACACCTTCAACCTCTCCAGCGCCCACTCTAGCATTTAAGTCACCCATGACAACTACATAATTCCTTCTACCCAGTCCTTCTACACACCTATTTAATTCATTCCAGAACTGATTCCAGTCTTCACTTTTCTCACAACCTGGCCCATACGCACTGACAAAAGCCCAACATTCCCTACCCAACCTAACCCTTAACCACATTAACCTAGAAGATATCTCCTTCCATTCCACTACTTTACCTGTCATCCATTCACTCAGCAATAAAGCCACACCCTCTCTTGCTCTCCCCCTCTCAATCCCAGACACTCTACCAGTCACTTCACCCTTCCCTTTTATCTTTGCCTCACACAAAGCCAATATATCCATCCTTCTATTCTTAAACATACTTCCAATCTCACATCTTTTACTCTCTATCGTACTACACCCACGCAGTTAGACACCCCAAAAACTAGATTGCGGGAAGCAGTCACTCTCCCCCCAGCTCCACCTTTTGGATGTCTCACAGGCATATATAATACAGGAGAGGGGGTTTCCAGCCCCCTTGTGCTGTACCTTTTAGTCCCCTCTCATGACATGCAGGGATACGTTGGCGCTATTCTAATTTTATCTAAGCCCCCGCGGATATAAGTAATGAAAAATTAAAATAGACAAAAAATTAACAACATTAAAACAGATATTTGATATATAAACTATAAAAAAATTATGTAAGCCTGTTCAACATAAAAGCATTTGCTGCGAGTTTAAACTCTTGAGGTTCTACTGATTCAAGTTCCCGATTAGGAAGATCATTCCACAACTTGGTCACAGCTGGAAAAAAAATTCTAGAGTACTGGGTAGCGTCATAATGGAGAAGGCCTGACTATTAGAATTAACGGCATAGCTTTTATTACGAACAGGATGGAAATGTTCGGGAAGATCTGAATGTAAAGGGTGGTCAGAATTATCAAAAATCTTTTGCATAATGCATAATTGATCGACGGTGCCAGAGATTAATATCTAGATCAGGAATAAGAAATTTAATTGACCTTAAGTTCCTGTCCAACAAATTAAGATGAGAATCAGCAGCTGAAGACCAGACAGGAGAACAATACTCGAAACAAGGTAAAATGAAAGATTGTTCCAACACAGAGTACTTACCTCGAACTACTTTCTTATGAGTATCTGGGATCTCCTCCCAACCGACCAGAATTTTGTGTAGTTTACCCTACCTCCGTTTTCTATGCGGGGGAACCTCTGGTGGAGTGACACGCGCCATGAGGTGACCCGGGGTCAGAGAGCGTGCTCGCTCAGGTCTCGACCTCCAGTAAGTTTTCTGGTTGCGTCCTGATAACATCTCGCCGTGCTCTCCTTACCCAGTGCGACCCTTTGTGTCCCACGCGGTCCCCACGTGGTCCTCTTGTGTTCATACCTTACCTTATCCTACCTTTTCCCTCTGTGTTCCTGTGTCTTGTGGTGCTTTACTGGTTCGTTATGGAGCATCCCCGTCGTTGCCCCGGGCCTAAGGCCGGTAAATCTTGTGGGGTTTTTCTGTCCAAGCCGGAAGTCGACCCCCACTCCTTGTGTTCATCGTGTAGGGGCAGTGTGCGTTCCCGTGCAGCCATGTACCCGGAGTGTGAATCCTGGAATGAAGTCCAGTGGGTGCGCTACGGAACCAAAAAGAAGAAGGTTACCAAGAGGTTGCCGAAGAAGCCAAGCATTGCCTCGCCTCTTGCTTCGCCCGATGCCTCTTCGGAGAGAGCTTCTCTGCCGCCTTCCCCTACCCAGAGTAGGGAACGAGGTAAGTCTGTTGCGGGGAAACGGCCTATTGCTCTTCCCCAGGAGTCCGTGATGTCTGTTGGTGGGGATGTTGTGTCGGTTCAGGCAAGTGGGGGGCCTGAGGGAGGGACGGGAGTGGATTCGGGAGACGGGGTCCTGGTGCCAGCAGGTCCCGTCTCTACCGACGATCCTATGTGGGGGAAGGCTGCCACAGCCTCTTCCCCCGCTTCTTGGATCTGTGTTTCAGGTACGTCAGCGGCCAGGGGAGATGCCGAGATGGAGGATTCACCGAGTTCGGACCCCCTCGCGTGGGCGCCGCTGAGGACGCCCTTCAGGTCGCCCATGAGACTGGAGGAGGAGTTCGACACCTTGTTTACCCGTAAGAAAGTGCCTCGCTCTCCCCCGGCGCCCTCAGCAACGCTCCCGCCCATCTTTCTCCAGCCTTCTTCATCAGCGGACCGGCACGAATAGCCACCAGCAACGCGGGACGATTCGGACTGATCAGCACGTTCTACGTTCCCGTTCCCGATACGCCAGGAGGCGTTCCAAATCCCCCAGGAGGAAGCACAGGAGGAGCCGCTCGTCAAAAGAAGAATGGGTATGTGTCACCATCCCACGCAGCCACCTCCTAGCAGCTTCAGCAGCCCCGAGTACCTCTGGCTGGCTCCCGAGAGCTCTGTCTCCATCTTCGAGGTACGGCCCCTCCAGCAGGCCCGAACATTGACGGAAGTCCTCGCATCAGGTCTCGGTCAACAGGCATAAGTCCGCGAAGGTTCCGACTTCATCCGCGCAGCAGAGAGAGTCGCCCCTTCGGACTGGCAGCCTTGTCCCGGCCTCCGGCCCTTCAATGGACCGCTCTGACTGTAAGAGTCAACCGGCTAGCACAGGGAAGCCCGCAGCCACATGGATCCCCGCAGGAGGGGGTAGGCCCATGACGGATAACCTCGTCCCAGCGGGGCTGCCTGCTCAGTGAATCGAGCCGCCAAGGGCTCTCCACGAGAGAAGGATGCCTCCACCTCAAGCGGAGCCCTCCACCATAGGCGTTCCTACTCAGGCGGAGGACCAGTGGGTCAAAGGCCTCGTGGATAGCTGAGAATGTTCGACTGACGAGGTCTCCATTTATAGGAAGGTCCTGGCCCTCATCAGGCGCCATCATAGGCTGGATGAGCCGAAGCCCTCGACGGACGAAGCCTGGCTCTCCGTGCTTAGCAGGATGGTGGATAACCCTGTGCAACAGAGGCCTTCGCTGGCTCTTCCCCTGGCGAGGGACGTTAGGCTGGGTATGGACCACATAGATAGGTTCATAGCCAGCCAGGCGGATGCTCCCAAGAATCAGAGCGCCTCCAAACTCCTCCAGGGACTTAAGACACAGAAGCGTTTTTATCTCTCAGAGGGGCGCCGCGGAGGTCCCTGTATGGTTTAGCCAGCAATTGCTATCCTGAACCAGGGAGCCGCTGAAGATAGGGTATCCTCCGCACCAGTATGTTTTCTACGACGGAAACCTCCATGATGAAGGACTTGGCCCTGGATTTGGTATACGTATCATCATGGTTGGACTGGTGGGCCTGCACGTTAGTAGGTTTTCAGGCTTCCCACGACCTCTCCGTCCCCGAAAAACAGACCTTACTGAGGGAACTAATTAGCTCAGGAGGGAAGGCCCTCAAGTTCCTATCATACCAGTCCCTCTCTCAGGCAGCCAACTGGGTCCTGCGGAAGAGGGACACAGTCCTGAGTAAGTTGGTCAGGAGACTACCAGACAGAGAAGCAAGAGCCTTAAGGAACTTACCCCTGTGGGGCGAGTCGGTGTTCCCCCTGAAGGCAGTGGAAGAGGCTATGGAGAGTGTCAGGAAACTGAAGGATGCGGGAGAACCCAGACCCCCTCCAGCAAGATGGCCTGCCCATAGGAGACCCTCTTCGGATGTCTCTCACCCAATCCCGCGCCTTGCCGATCCAGCCCAGAAGGGACACCCCGTCGGTGTCATGGCACCAGCCCTCGCAGCCCTCCTGTAGGGGTACTTCGGCCCCTCTGGCGAGCTGCAGACCATCCTACTCTAACTCCAGGAGAGGACGTTCCAGCTTCGCCTCTCGAAGGAGATAGGATGGGAGGCCCCCTACTCCTGCCAAAGCCTCAGGTAGGGGGATGCCTTAAACACTCTTGGCAAGCAGTGCTGAAGGAAGGATACAGGTTGTCCTTCCTAGCGGAGCCGCCCTCTCTGATCCCGGACCAGCAGGCAGAGTGGTTCGGCGCCCAAGGACCCCTTGAAAATGAAAGAATTAAAACACTTCTTCAGAATAGATTGATCACCAAAAATCTTGAAAGACTGTCTCAATAAGCCACTTTTTTGTGCAATTGAAGTAAATTTGCTGTCGAGAATCACGCCTAAAATTTTAAAAGAGTCATACAAAGTTAAAGAAACATTATCAGTACATTATCAGTACTGAGATCCAGATGTTGTGGAGCCACAGTCCTTGACCTACTTGCAATCATACTTTGAGTTTTGTTAGGATTTAACTTCATACACCATAATTTGCACTATGCACTAATTTTATCCTGGTATCGAACCTACCTTTGACTGTGTTAATCATGATGCCCTTGTTTTCAAACTCAAACAGTTGTGAGTGGGTGGGTCATTTCTGAGCATTATTATTGAATGTTTAAGTAATAAATCACAAAGAGTTGTTGTTGATAGGCACCATAGTGAGTATAGGAATGTGATATCTGGTGTTCCTCAGGGTAGTGTTCTTGGCCCATTACTTTTCATACTACTGTATATACACGACATGTAGTTTGGTCTAGAAGACAAGCTTTTGCTTATGCAGATGATGCTACTCTCTTTGCATCAATTCCATCTCCTGAATGTAGATCTGGGGTTGCTGAATCCCTTAATAGAGATCTAGATAAAATTAGTGCATAGTGCAAATTATGGTGTATGAAGTTAAATCCTAACAAAACTCAAAGTATGATTGCAAGTAGGTCAAGGACTGTGGCTCCACAACATCTGGATCTCAGTACTGATAATGTACTGATAATGTTTCTTTAACTTTGTATGACTCTTTTAAAATTTTAGGCGTGATTCTCGACAGCAAATTTACTTCAATTGCACAAAAAAGTGGCTTATTGAGACAGTCTTTCAAGATTTTTGGTGATCAATCTATTCTGAAGAAGTGTTTTAATTCTTTCATTTTCAAGGGGTCCTTGGGCGCCGAACCACTCTGCCTGCTGGTCCGGGATCAGAGAGGGCGGCTCCGCTAGGAAGGACAACCTGTATCCTTCCTTCAGCACTGCTTGCCAAGAGTGTTTAAGGCATCCCCCTACCTGAGGCTTTGGCAGGAGTAGGGGGCCTCCCATCCTATCTCCTTCGAGAGGCGAAGCTGGAACGTCCTCTCCTGGAGTTAGAGTAGGATGGTCTGCAGCTCGCCAGAGGGGCCGAAGTACCCCTACAGGAGGGCTGCGAGGGCTGGTGCCATGACACCGACGGGGTGTCCCTTCTGGGCTGGATCGGCAAGGCGCGGGATTGGGTGAGAGACATCCGAAGAGGGTCTCCTATGGGCAGGCCATCTTGCTGGAGGGGGTCTGGGTTCTCCCGCATCCTTCAGTTTCCTGACACTCTCCATAGCCTCTTCCACTGCCTTCAGGGGGAACACCGACTCGCCCCACAGGGGTAAGTTCCTTAAGGCTCTTGCTTCTCTGTCTGGTAGTCTCCTGACCAACTTACTCAGGACTGTGTCCCTCTTCCGCAGGACCCAGTTGGCTGCCTGAGAGAGGGACTGGTATGATAGGAACTTGAGGGCCTTCCCTCCTGAGCTAATTAGTTCCCTCAGTAAGGTCTGTTTCTCGGGGACGGAGAGGTCGTGGGAAGCCTGAAAACCTACTAACGTGCAGGCCCACCAGTCCAACCATGATGATACGTATACCAAATCCAGGGCCAAGTCCTTCATCATGGAGGTTTCCGTCGTAGAAAACATACTGGTGCGGAGGATACCCTATCTTCAGCGGCTCCCTGGTTCAGGATAGCAATTGCTGGCTAAACCATACAGGGACCTCCGCGGCGCCCCTCTGAGAGATAAAAACGCTTCTGTGTCTTAAGTCCCTGGAGGAGTTTGGAGGCGCTCTGATTCTTGGGAGCATCCGCCTGGCTGGCTATGAACCTATCTATGTGGTCCATACCCAGCCTAACGTCCCTCGCCAGGGGAAGAGCCAGCGAAGGCCTCTGTTGCACAGGGTTATCCACCATCCTGCTAAGCACGGAGAGCCAGGCTTCGTCCGTCGAGGGCTTCGGCTCATCCAGCCTATGATGGCGCCTGATGAGGGCCAGGACCTTCCTATAAATGGAGACCTCGTCAGTCGAACATTCTCAGCTATCCACGAGGCCTTTGACCCACTGGTCCTCCGCCTGAGTAGGAACGCCTATGGTGGAGGGCTCCGCTTGAGGTGGAGGCATCCTTCTCTCGTGGAGAGCCCTTGGCGGCTCGATTCACTGAGCAGGCAGCCCCGCTGGGACGAGGTTATCCGTCATGGGCCTACCCCCTCCTGCGGGGATCCATGTGGCTGCGGGCTTCCCTGTGCTAGCCGGTTGACTCTTACAGTCAGAGCGGTCCATTGAAGGGCCGGAGGCCGGGACAAGGCTGCCAGTCCGAAGGGGCGACTCTCTCTGCTGCGCGGATGAAGTCGGAACCTTCGCGGACTTATGCCTGTTGACCGAGACCTGATGCGAGGACTTCCGTCAATGTTCGGGCCTGCTGGAGGGGCCGTACCTCGAAGATGGAGACAGAGCTCTCGGGAGCCAGCCAGAGGTACTCGGGGCTGCTGAAGCTGCTAGGAGGTGGCTGCGTGGGATGGTGACACATACCCATTCTTCTTTTGACGAGCGGCTCCTCCTGTGCTTCCTCCTGGGGGATTTGGAACGCCTCCTGGCGTATCGGGAACGGGAACGTAGAACGTGCTGATCAGTCCGAATCGTCCCGCGTTGCTGGTGGCTATTCGTGCCGGTCCGCTGATGAAGAAGGCTGGAGAAAGATGGGCGGGAGCGTTGCTGAGGGCGCCGGGGGAGAGCGAGGCACTTTCTTACGGGTAAACAAGGTGTCGAACTCCTCCTCCAGTCTCATGGGCGACCTGAAGGGCGTCCTCAGCGGCGCCCACGCGAGGGGGTCCGAACTCGGTGAATCCTCCATCTCGGCATCTCCCCTGGCCGCTGACGTACCTGAAACACAGATCCAAGAAGCGGGGGAAGAGGCTGTGGCAGCCTTCCCCCACATAGGATCGTCGGTAGAGACGGGACCTGCTGGCACCAGGACCCCGTCTCCCGAATCCACTCCCGTCCCTCCCTCAGGCCCCCCACTTGCCTGAACCGACACAACATCCCCACCAACAGACATCACGGACTCCTGGGGAAGAGCAATAGGCCGTTTCCCCGCAACAGACTTACCTCGTTCCCTACTCTGGGTAGGGGAAGGCGGCAGAGAAGCTCTCTCCGAAGAGGCATCGGGCGAAGCAAGAGGCGAGGCAATGCTTGGCTTCTTCGGCAACCTCTTGGTAACCTTCTTCTTTTTGGTTCCGTAGCGCACCCACTGGACTTCATTCCAGGATTCACACTCCGGGTACATGGCTGCACGGGAACGCACACTGCCCCTACACGATGAACACAAGGAGTGGGGGTCGACTTCCGGCTTGGACAGAAAAACCCCACAAGATTTACCGGCCTTAGGCCCGGGGCAACGACGGGGATGCTCCATAACGAACCAGTAAAGCACCACAAGACACAGGAACACAGAGGGAAAAGGTAGGATAAGGTAAGGTATGAACACAAGAGGACCACGTGGGGACCGCGTGGGACACAAAGGGTCGCACTGGGTAAGGAGAGCACGGCGAGATGTTATCAGGACGCAACCAGAAAACTTACTGGAGGTCGAGACCTGAGCGAGCACGCTCTCTGACCCCGGGTCACCTCATGGCGCGTGTCACTCCACCAGAGGTTCCCCCGCATAGAAAACGGAGGTAGGGTAAACTACACAAAATTCTGGTCGGTTGGGAGGAGATCCCAGATACTCATAAGAAAGTAGTTCGAGGTAAGTACTCTGTGTTGGAACAATCTTTCATTTTACCTTGTTTCGAGTATTGTTCTCCTGTCTGGTCTTCAGCTGCTGATTCTCATCTTAATTTGTTGGACAGGAACTTAAGGTCAATTAAATTTCTTATTCCTGATCTAGATATTAATCTCTGGCACCGTCGATCAATTATGCATTATGCAAAAGATTTTTGATAATTCTGACCACCCTTTACATTCAGATCTTCCCGAACATTTCCATCCTGTTCGTAATAAAAGCTATGCCGTTAATTCTAATAGTCAGGCCTTCTCCATTATGACGCTACCCAGTACTCTAGAATTTTTTTTCCAGCTGTGACCAAGTTGTGGAATGATCTTCCTAATCGGGAACTTGAATCAGTAGAACCTCAAGAGTTTAAACTCGCAGCAAATGCTTTTATGTTGAACAGGCTTACATAATTTTTTTATAGTTTATATATCAAATATCTGTTTTAATGTTGTTAATTTTTTGTCTATTTTAATTTTTCATTACTTATATCCGCGGGGGCTTAGATAAAATTAGAATAGCGCCAACGTATCCCTGCATGTCATGAGAGGGGACTAAAAGGTACAGCACAAGGGGGCTGGAAACCCCCTCTCCTGTATTATATATGCCTGTGAGACATCTAAAAGGTGGAGCTGGGGGGAGAGTGACTGCTTCCCGCAATCTAGTTTTTGGGGTGTCTAACTGCGTGGGTGTAGTACGATAGAGAGTAAAAGATGTGAGATTGGAAGTATGTTTAAGAATAGAAGGATGGATATATTGGCTTTGTGTGAGGCAAAGATAAAAGGGAAGGGTGAAGTGACTGGTAGAGTGTCTGGGATTGAGAGGGGGAGAGCAAGAGAGGGTGTGGCTTTATTGCTGAGTGAATGGATGACAGGTAAAGTAGTGGAATGGAAGGAGATATCTTCTAGGTTAATGTGGTTAAGGGTTAGGTTGGGTAGGGAATGTTGGGCTTTTGTCAGTGCGTATGGGCCAGGTTGTGAGAAAAGTGAAGACTGGAATCAGTTCTGGAATGAATTAAATAGGTGTGTAGAAGGACTGGGTAGAAGGAATTATGTAGTTGTCATGGGTGACTTAAATGCTAGAGTGGGCGCTGGAGAGGTTGAAGGTGTCATTGGGAAGTATGGCGTACCAGGTGAAAATGAGAGAGGTGAGAGACTGGTAGATATGTGTGTTGAGTAAGAGATGGTGATAAGTTCTAGCTTTTTCAAAAAGATAAAAAAAAGTATGCATGGGTAAGAGTGGTAAATGGATGAGTGGTAGAAAGGTGTTAATGGATTATGTGTGATAACTAAATGAATGTTTGGAAGATTGAAAGACGTGCACGTGCTTAGGGGTATGGCTAACAGTATGTCTAATCATTTTTTGGTGGAAGGAAAATTAGTTGTGGCAAAAGAGTGGGGGAATGGAGTAGGTGGATGTAAAAGGGAGCTAGTGAGGGTTGAAGAGTTAATAAAACCTGAGGTAAAAAGTGAATATCAAGAAAGGTTGAAAATGGCATATGCTGAAGTGAAAGTAAGAAAAACTGGTAATTTAGAGGACTGGAAGTTAGTAAAAGAAAATTTTGTTGGGACTGCAAGTGATGTGTGTGGCAAGAAGTTTGTTGGAGGCAGCATGAGGAAGGGCAGTGAATGGTGGAATGAAGGAGTGAAGGTAAAAGTGGAAGAAAAACAGAGGGCATTGGAAGAATGGCTGCAGACTAATAATGTAGAAAAGTATGAAAGATATAGAGAAAAATGTGGAATTAAAGTGCAAGATATCTGAGGCAAAGAGGGTTTCTGACCTGAGGTGGAATCAGGGATTGGGTCATTCATATGAAGAGAATATAAAATTTTTATGTTATGGTTATGGTAGAAGATGCATAAAGTTTCAGACAAAATAATTCAATATGAATAAAGCATAAAATTTGCCCAAAAAGTACACTAATGAGAATACAGTGCTAACTACATCTTACTCGATATGTGGGTATTTGGTACATGTACCATATATATTTCTGGATTTTGAGGTAAGGGGCTCATCACCGCATAGTAAATAACCCTGCAATATGATGGCTATGTTCTTATGATCCCTAGTGTAAGGTATGAAGTCCAAACTAACTCCTATTAAAGTTTATATGAAGATTTCTAAACAAAAAAATCTATGGCTGATTTTTCAAAACATGAAATTTTCTGAGAACAATTTAAACTACTTTTTGGTTTATTGACAAACATTTGCTATTTAAACATGAAAAGATAGGATATTTTATGTCCTAAAAACAGATCATTTTTAGAAAATGATAAAAACTTATACTTGAAAAGTAATAACCTTTCCTATTAATCCCAAAGATTTTGGAAAAAATACATATAAAAAAGGAGGATTGGTAAGGAAAGCCTTATTTATGATATTTCTATGAAGAAAATTATCTTTAAAATTGTTCTTAAATGAAGAAAATCAGTTGAGAAACGAAAAAAATTGATTAAGTTTGAAATGATTCAAAAATAAACTTGTTTAAATGGGATTGAGTTACTCCCTATATAAACTTTCCAACTTGAAAACGACCTCTTAAAATTAAAATTCACCAGTATCATGCACTGGGAAGCTGGAAAGGAGCAGATGCTACAGGTTCTACAAATTGAAAGTCACTGAAGAACAAGTTGGAGGTGTCTGAATGCATATATTCGACAAGAGCAGTGTTGAAAAAACTTTCCTTGAACAAACTATCTCATCTAGCAAATAAAAGAACATACTAAGATCATCTACCTGAAAAGATATGTTTTTGTTATGCACTCCATGAGGATTTTTTCCCAGAGGTCACAGCATCTGCAGGCACTACATCCAGTACAAGACCAGGATATATGTATGCTGACATTCTTTTTACTGTGGTAAATTATTTGGCAAGCATTCCCTCAGTACAAAACCAAATGCAGGACATGAGATCATGTGCATGGTGATCGTGTAGCTGGGATGAGACAGTCTTCTAACATCATCAGGCTTTTTCTGCTCATTGATCGTACATTGCACTCGGGTCCTTCTGCTGGCTTGTCGTCTCTAGAACTCTGAAGAAGGAGGTGAGGACAAGGGCAGACTCCATTATCATATACAAATGATCTGGACTGAGCAGATGTGGCAGGCTTGTAAACACCTGTACAACGTACTGAAGCGTAATCTTGGGGAAGGAACCTCACCTCGTACTGGGATCATCCTCCCGAGTAGATATGTTAACAATATGTACCATCCCTCCAAAGCATACGCATATGTAGATTGGGCGGGGGAGATTCTTGCCCTCGGTTGTGAGAGAGAACAATCCAAAGACTCCCCTTCCTCTCAAGCAGATTCTTCAGGGCACCTTTTGTTGATCATGCCACAAAGGTGTCACCGAAGCATCTTGGGATTATCCCGAGGTAGGAGAGGGACTTGGGGGGGTGCCTACATTCTAACCAATAGGGCTTGTTTACAAAAATACCTCCTCATTAGGAGAGCCTGGTTTGGTATAGTGTAGCTCCTCCCACAAAACCATACAGAGAAATCTGTAATGTTTTGTGAGACTGTCCGATCGGTCGTCCTGTGCTTCAATGAGTTGTTCCTCAGCTGGCATCACATCCAAAGGCTCAGCCACAGAAGGGTAGACAAGTAGTATTAGCGCATACCAATACCAGTTGAGGCCACACACACACACACACACACACACACTCACTCTCTCTCTCTCTCTCTCTCTCTCTCTCTCTCTCTCGAGTGTCTCATCTTGACTGGCAGTGTGTATGCTTAACATGTAAAAGAGTTGTTAATACCAATGTTCTCACTCTCTCTCTCTGTCTCCCAAATTAAAATAGAAAACGTCCAGAATGTAGGAAAAGAAGGGGAGTGTCTCATCTTGACTGGCAGTGTGTAGGCTTAACATGTAAAAGTTGTTAATACCAATGTTTCTTCCAACTATGTGACAACTCTTGGCACTCACTTAAGAAGGGGGTGCCAAGTGAGTGCCAAGAGTTGTCACATAGTTGGAAGAAACATTGGTATTAACAACTTTTACATGTTAAGCCTACACACTGCCAGTCAAGATGAGACACTCCCCTTCTTTTCCTACATTCTGGACGTTTTCTATTTTAATTTGGGAGACAGAGAGAGAGAGTGAGAACATTGGTATTAACAACTCTTTTACATGTTAAGCATACACACTGCCAGTCAAGATGAGACACTCGAGAGAGAGAGAGAGAGAGAGAGAGAGAGAGAGAGAGAGAGAGAGAGAGAGTGTGTGTGTGTGTGTGTGTGTGTGTGGCCTCAACTGGTATTGGTATGCGCTAATACTACTTGTCTACCCTTCTGTGGCTGAGCCTTTGGATGTGATGCCAGCTGAGGAACAACTCATTGAAGCACAGGACGACCGAGTCGGACAGTCTCACAAAACATTACAGATTTCTCTGTATGGTTTTGTGGGAGGAGCTACACTATACCAAACCAGGCTCTCCTAATGAGGAGGTATTTTTGTAAACAAGCCCTATTGGTTAGAATGTAGGCACCCCCCCAAGTCCCTCTCCTACCTCGGGATAATCCCAAGATGCTTCGGTGACACCTTTGTGGCATGATCAACAAAAGGTGCCCTGAAGAATCTGCTTGAGAGGAAGGGGAGTCTTTGGATTGTTCTCTCTCACAACCGAGGGCAAGAATCTCCCCCGCCCAATCTACATATGCGTATGCTTTGGAGGGATGGTACATATTGTTAACATATCTACTCGGGAGGATGATCCCAGTACGAGGTGAGGTTCCTTCCCCAAGATTACGCTTCAGTACGTTGTACAGGTGTTTACAAGCCTGCCACATCTGCTCAGTCCAGATCATTTGTATATGATAATGGAGTCTGCCCTTGTCCTCACCTCCTTCTTCAGAGTTCTAGAGACGACAAGCCAGCAGAAGGACCCGAGTGCAATGTACGATCAATGAGCAGAAAAAGCCTGATGATGTTAGAAGACTGTCTCATCCCAGCTACACGATCACCATGCACATGATCTCATGTCCTGCATTTGGTTTTGTACTGAGGGAATGCTTGCCAAATAATTTACCACAGTAAAAAAGAATGTCAGCATACATATATCCTGGTCTTGTACTGGATGTAGTGCCTGCAGATGCTGTGACCTCTGGGAAAAAATCCTCATGGAGTGCATAACAAAAACATATCTTTTCAGGTAGATGATCTTAGTATGTTCTTTTATTTGCTAGATGAGATAGTTTGTTCAAGGAAAGTTTTTTCAACACTGCTCTTGTCGAATATATGCATTCAGGACACCTCCAACTTGTTCTTCAGTGACTTTCAATTTGTAGAACCTGTAGCATCTGCTCCTTTCCAGCTTCCCAGTGCATGATACTGGTGGAATTTTTAATTTTAAGAGGTCGTTTTCAAGTTGGAAAGTTTATATAGGGAGTAACTCAATCCCATTTAAACAAGTTTATTTTTGAATCATTTCAAACTTAATCAATTTTTTTCGTTTCTCAACTGATTTTCTTCATTTAAGAACAATTTTAAAGATAATTTTCTTCATAGAAATATCATAAATAAGGCTTTCCTTACCAATCCTCCTTTTTTATATGTATTTTTTCCAAAATCTTTGGGATTAATAGGAAAGGTTATTACTTTTCAAGTATAAGTTTTTATCATTTTCTAAAAATGATCTGTTTTTAGGACATAAAATATCCTATCTTTTCATGTTTAAATAGCAAATGTTTGTCAATAAACCAAAAAGTAGTTTAAATTGTTCTCAGAAAATTTCATGTTTTGAAAAATCAGCCATAGATTTTTTTGTTTAGAAATCTTCATATAAACTTTAATAGGAGTTAGTTTGGACTTCATACCTTACACTAGGGATCATAAGAACATAGCCATCATATTGCAGGGTTATTTACTATGCGGTGATGAGCCCCTTACCTCAAATCCAGAAATATATATGGTACATGTACCAAATACCCACATATCGAGTAAGATGTAGTTAGCACTGTATTCTCATTAGTGTACTTTTTGGGCAAATTTTATGCTTTATTCATATTGAATTATTTTGTCTGAAACTTTATGCATCTTCTACCATAACCATAACATAAAAATTTTATATATATTTAAGAAAAGGCAAAGAAATAAAGGCTTAATTTTTTTGTAGAGACTGGTTGAAACTACTTAAGTATGCATAAATACAGTACAGGTATGGGCTTTTAGCGGTAATTTTCCCCAACACTGAGAATTATAAGGACATAATTATAATTTTTTCCAACACAAGTGCAACCCATCATCCTTTACTATAGGATATGGATAATAGCAAAGGCTAGAATACAGCATTTAAAACTTTAAACAAAGTATAATGACATGCGGGGGGCCAGAAACCGTCCTCCACCCCTGTAGCTCACGTAACCTCACTTGGATTTCAGCTGTTAGAGAGTGAATGTGTTCCTCTCCGTTTATTTATTTATTTATTTTTTTGGTAGTTTCTGCTTTTGTCTTTGCTGACATTAACTTTCTTTTTCTTTCCAACTTTGTGTGTTTGCATGTGTGTTCATCCTGCGGACATGTCCAAGTGTGTTGCCCAAGACTTGCAGTACATTTATGAGCAGTAAAGAGAATAATTCTCGAAGGTTGTGCCGGGCATGCTCAGAAGCCTCTCCATATAGTGAGTGGCCATCCTCCCAGTGTGTACTGTTCGGCAGAAGGAAGAAAACCAAAAGGATTCTTTGCCTTCGGGGTCTTCCTCGAAGTCTGAGAAATCCCTGCATAACAAACTAATTGAACGATAGTGCCAGAGATTAATATCCAGATCAGGAATAAGAAATTTAGTAGACTGTAAGTTCCTGTCCAACAAATTAAGATGAGAATCAGCAGCTGAAGACCATACAGGAGAACAATACTCGAACCAAGATAGAATGACAGAATTAAAACACTTCTTTAGAATAGATCGATCACCGAAAATCTTAAAAGACTCTCAACAAGCCAATTTTTTGTGCAATTGAAGAAGACACACCTAATGTGTTTCTCATAAGTAAATTTGCTGTCGAGAATCACACCTAAATTTTTAAGAGTCATATTAAGTTAAAGAAACATTATCAGTGCTGAGATCCAGATGTTGAGGAGCCACCGTCCTTGACCTACTTACAATCATACTTTGAGTTTCGTCAGGATTCAACATCATGTCCCATAATTTGCACTAAGCACTAATTTTAGCTAGATCTCTATTAAGGGATTCTATAACCCCAGATCTACTTTCAGGAGATGGAATTGATGCAAAGAGTGTAGCATCATCTGCATTTGCAGTAAGCTTGTTCTCTAGGCCAAACCACAAGTCATGTCTATATAGTATGAAAAGTAATGGGCCATGAACTCTACTTTGAGAATCTTAGAAATGTCCCATTTGACCAGTCTGCTCTTTTCCCTCCAGGAGCTATTGCTGCGGCTACAAAAAAATAGAAAAAGGAGACTCAAGATTCAGTATTGCGGTGAGTGGTTTAATTCAAGCAATTCCAGAGTTCTATTTTGTCCCAACCCAGATCTTCAGGACAGACACTTCAGTCAAGGAGAAGAGTTCAGCAAGGTCCAGCTCCTACTCAGTCCGTCCTTAAGAAACCCTCATTGTCTTTTCCGTCCCTCCAGAGTGAAGGTTACGCCAGAAAGAGAGGGAAAGGAAGAAAATAGTACTTACCTGGCAGTTATATATATATATAGCTGATATCTCTCTAAATCGGCAGAATTTTTCAAAACGAGGCAACCGCCTTGTGGTGGTTGGGAGGTAGGTGGTAACACCCGTCACAGGGTGGTCCAAGGAATCATTCCCATGTCTAAGACTTCAGTTCATCTCTGCCGGCTGGATCGAGAACATCGTCGGTCCACCATTGAGAGTTTTTCGAATCATTTTCCCTTCTTCGCTTTTTTGGACTTCGTTTGGTGAAGTACACTGATTTAGGGTTTTGGCAATCGTGTTTTATTATTATTATTTACTTTATCATGAGTGATAACTTAATTTTCGTGTTTGTGCGAGTGATGTATGCAACATGAGGTTACCGAAAGTGTCGGTTGATCCTCACAGTTTGTATGCAGAGGTTTTGTTTGTGCACTATATTTTAGTTGCGAAGTTTTTAATCCTGATGACGGAAATATGTTCAGGCAACTCTATGACGTCACAGTCGTGTGATGTAATCTTCATGTATGTCTTGCAATTCTCTTTATTTGTTTTATGCAAAGAATAGGAGGAATTCCGCTTACAGTATATAAGTTTTTTAACTTTTAATGTAAAATTTTAAAGAAATGTTTGTCCATTTGGTGTTCGTTCTTTAAATCATCGATCTAATTTCATAAATTAAATAGAACTAGCGTATGGTTAATTTGCGCTGTTACTCGTTACTCTCGGTGCAGTCCCAACATGCCTTGGTAGCGTTCTTTTCGATATGGGAATTAAAGTGTTGGCTATTATTCTCCAACAACAACTAATTTATATGGAAATTCTAGTTTTAGTAGCTTTTTCATTTATATGTTCCTATTGTTTACATTTATATATATAGATACGTTATTGCTATATCTGTTCTTTTTATCATTACAACTCTTTTGTTTTTTAATTCCCTTTGAATTAATTGTGGATTACATTTGTTTTCCCTTTTTTCTGTTCATTTTTATCTTTAACGTATAACTTTCCCGGCGTTTGTATGTAACTGCCGGGTAGGTATTTATGACATTTTTTTTTTACCGGTGGTTATATGTAACTACCGGGTGAGTGTCTTCTACATCTATTTTTATTCTCAACTCTTGCCCGGTGGTTTTTTCTTTTTGTGACCGCCGGGTAAGTATGTTTGAAAGTTTATTTTATTATGGAAATGTCAGTTTTATATTTTATAGAAAATATTTTGTTACAGTTTATATATAGCAAGTACTAGAGACGATTTTGCTTTCTCATTCAAGCCCGTGGCAGAAGAATAAGTTCTCTCACAACGGGCAGGACTAATTATGGTTTTTTGTGTAAGAGTTTAATAGTGCAAGTTTTCAGTGCTAAATTAGGCATTGGATTCTTTCAGCACAGGGACGTTGTTTTCCTAGCCTTAGACCTCTTCCAAGCTCCCCGGCCCATGGGAGAAGGATCGTCGATCGGCGAAAGGAAACGAGAGGCGTTAGCTCACGAGCAAACGCCCTCGCGAGCGTTCCTGTTAACGTTCCCAAGAATGCTCGCCCTTGCCATGGTAAAGCAAAGAGCGTTGAACGTTAAGATTCTTACACTGCTTTTAGAATTTTGCATTGCATCACTTTTGATTTTAATGGCAATTCTTAAGTCATAGATATTCTCTGCTAATATCAATGCTTACAAACCATCATTGACTCGGTTTTTGCCCCAGAGCGCCTGTCGGCTTTATGAACCCTCTGGTCGGAACCGAACGCGCCGACTGGCATAGTGAATATCATTTTGCCTTAACGCTCGGCGCTAAGTCTTTCAAGACAGGACGTATGCAGCCTCGTCTTTCAGGGCGAATGCAGCCTCGTCTTTCAGGACGAATGCTGCTTCGTCTTTCAGGACGAATGCTGCCTCGTCTTTCAGGACGAATGCAGCCTCGTCTTTCAGGACGAATGCTGCCTCGTCTTTCAGGACGAATGCAGCCTCGTCTTTCAGGACGAATGCAGCCTCGTCTTTCAGGACGAATGCAGCCTCGTCTTTCAGGACGAATGCTGCCTCGTCTTTCAGGACGAATGCTGCCTCGTCTTTCAGGACGAATGCTGCCTCGTCTTTTAGGACGAATGCAGCCTCGTCTTTCAGGACGAATGCTGCCTCGTCTTTCGGGACGTGGGCAGCCTCGTCTTTCAGGACGAATGCAGCCTCGTCTTTCAGGACGAATGCTGCCTCGTCTTTCAGGACTAATGCAGCCTCATCTTGCAGAGCGAATGCTGCCTCGCCTGTCAGGACGAATGCAGCCTCGTTTTTCAGGGCGAATGCTGCCTCGTCTTTCAGGACGAATGCAGCCTCGTCTTTCAGAGCAAATGCAGCCTCGTCTTTCAGGGCGAATGCTGTATCGTCTTTCAGGGCGAATGCTGCCTCGTCTTTCAGGACGAATGCTGCCTCGTCTTTCAGGACGAATGCTGCCTCGTCTTTCAGGATGAATGCTGCCTCGTCTTTCAGGACTAATGCAGCCTCGTCTTTCAGGGCGAATGCTGCCTCGTCTTTCAGGGCGAATGCAGCCTCGTCTTTCAGGGCGAATGCTGCCTCGTCTTTCAGGACTAATGCAGCAGGGCTAATGCAGACTCGTCTTTCAGGACTAATGCTGCCTCGTCTTTCAGGACTTATGCAGCCTCGTCTTTCAGGACGAATGCAGCCTCGTCTTTCACGGCGAATGCAGCCTCGTCTTTCAGGGCGAGTGCAGCTTCGTCTTTCAGGGCAGCCTCGTCTTTCGGGGCGAGTGCAGCCTCGTCT
Organism: Palaemon carinicauda; assembly: GCF_036898095.1. Taxonomy (NCBI): domain Eukaryota; kingdom Metazoa; phylum Arthropoda; class Malacostraca; order Decapoda; family Palaemonidae; genus Palaemon; species Palaemon carinicauda. The sequence continues at coordinate 80,986,672 of NC_090756.1, forward strand.
TTCGGGGCGAGTGCAGCCTCGTCTTTCGGGGCGAGTGCAGCCTCCTCTTTCGGGGCGAGTGCAGCCTCGTCTTTCGGGACGAGGGCAGCCTCGTCTTTCGGGACGTGGGCAGCCTCGTCTTTCGGGACGTGGGCAGCCTCGTCTTTCGGGACGTGGGCAGCCTCGTCTTTCGGGACGAGGGCAGCCTCGTCTTTCGGGACGAGGGCAGCCTCGTCTTTCAGGATGATAGGACGATCGCCGCCTTGTCCTTTCAGGGCGACGCCACGTCTTATAAGCTCTCTGTCAAGGATGACTTTAGTGATCACTTTTCTCCTGTTGAATTGTTTGAGGTTAACAGAAGGAGAGGATCCTAAGTTCTGTTGCTCCATGTTCCCCACCCTCTGAGTTTTCACGTGGTCAGTAATGGAGCTTTAAGAATATATTAATTTTTGTTTCTTAAAACAGAAACATTTGATGACTAAGAACAGTAGGATCCAGACTTTGCTACTTCTGGTGAGCCTGGGAGAGAGGAGCAGACCTTTGGTCCGTGTTTTTTCTGGGATGGATGCGAAATCTTTTTCCTGTGAATCCTCCTTTGTTAGTTACTCCGATAAGACTTTTCTGCCTAACCGACTTTGCAACTTCAATGTCTCTCTTTTGGGAGAGGGAGTCTTTTGTCCGGTCCTGGACGTAAATGCTCTTTACGCCTTCGTTCAGAAGTCAAAGTCCTCCACGGAGACATCAAAATCTTTGGAGAAGAGGGGAGCATACCTTTGGTCAGTACTTCTTCTGAAGGAGGATTATTTTTTCCTTTTATAGGTAAACCTCCTTTAGTTTTTAGCTACAACGATTCTCTCTCCCAGTTCTAGAGAGGAGTGTAAGTGTCAGGCTATGCAATCAAACTTTATCTGGGGTTTGTTTACAAGGAAGAATGGGTCAGTTTCGGGCGTGTGTTTTGATCTCAGCTCCGCCCCTCTCATGTTCACATAACTTTTGCTTTATGTAGCGGAATGGTGCTCTCTGGAGAAATCAGAGCGTCCCTGTGTCTTGATTTTTAGATAATGTTGAGCCTATCGAATAATTAGGTCTTCCTGTCAGCAAGAAGAGTCTCTTCTGACACCAGGACGCTCAGCACCTTGTCTTTTAGAACGTTCAGCGTCTCGCTCTGTTAACCTCTCGGCTCCACGTCTTACAGGACTTTTGGCACCACGTCTTACAGGACTATCGGCGCCACGTCTTACGAGACGATCGGCGCCTCGTCTTTCAGGACGCTTGATGTCAAAGTTCTAGCATGGGGCATGACTTTGAACATGAGAATCTAGGACTTCATGATGACACTAGTTGACTCGTGTGTCGAGATCAAGGACGCCTTCGTTCTGATTTCTTGGATCTAGAAAGGAGGTTTTTTCTAGGGCAAGAATCATCGGGATAAACATGCTCAGCAGGAAGAGACTTGTTTTTTCCCTCAGAATGGTCTCTCAACCCGCAAATCGGTCAGTCTCTGGATGTTGTGGGGCAGACCTGTATCAGACCTTTTTGTCTCCAACTGGAAGAAGAGGACCCCCTACTGCTGCTCCCTAGTCCCGGATGAGGAAGTTCTGGCAGTGGACTCCTTCCTGATGGATTGGACAGGGGTGGACATGTTTACGTTGCCCCCGTTCGAGATCATCAATTTGGTCTTCAGGAAATTCGCTCTCCTCGATTCGGGACGAATGATCATAGCGGCGCCATTCTGGCCTGCTAGGGAATGGTTTTCTGAAGTGATGGGCATGTTGATGGACTTCCCAAGAAGACTTCGGCAAGTCCAGATCTTCTCAAACAGCCCCACTTCGAGAGGTATCATCTTACCCCCCTTGCTCTCAACTGACTTCCTTCAGACTGACTAGAAGCTTGTCAGATCTCGAGGCTTTTCGGCACAAGCGACGAAATCTATCGCCAGAGCAAGGAGGATCTCTTCACAAAGAGTCTACCGATCTAGGTGGGAGACCTTTAGAGCTTGGTGCAGGCGGCACAGGTTTCCACATCCACTACCTTTCTGAGCCAGATTGCAGACTTCTTCTTGTACCTCAGACAGGATGCTAAGCTGGCTGTATCTACCATCAATGGATACAGCAGTATGCTCTCCGCCATCTTTAGGCATAGAGGCCTAGAGTTGTCCCAAAGTCAAGGTTTGCAGGACCTCATTGGGCCTTTTCAGACGACGTAATAGGTACTCTTAAACCTGGATGTGGTGTTTAAGTTTCTGTGCTCCAAGAAATTTGAACCTATCTCGCTAGCCTCTCTTCGGGTTGTAGCAAAGAAAACCCTCTCCCTTATAACTCAAGCGAATGCCAAGAGGTCAGCGAAGTCCAGGCGATTGGGAAGAGGGTGAACTTCAATTAGGATAGGGCAGTTTGTGGCTTAAGGTTCATCTTTCTCGTAAAGAGCGAGAACCCTTCGTAACCCTGTCCTACGACGTTTGATGTTATTAACCTCACGACCTCTTATGTGAGGAGGAACACTTCGCCCTGTTGAAATTACGGGCTCACGAAGTGAGAGCCATTGCTACCTCTCTGGCATATCAGGAATATATATTAGTTAGGCTATTCATGGATGCTATTTTCTGGAGGAGCAACTCTGTCTTCGCTTCTCATTAACTTAGAGAGGTGAGAGTAGACATTGGCAAGTGCTATACCTTGGGCCCATACATAGCTGCGGTTTCTGTATTAGGCAAAGGAGTTAATAACCCCACTCAACCTTGGTTTATATGCATGTATGAGGGTTTGTGTTTTTATGATGGTCTGTGGACTTCGTCTTGTGGTGTGGTTCCCTCAGTCTAGATAGATAGTTTATGTCTATGTTGCAGGGTTAGGTGGTTGGTTTGAGTAAGGTTGCAGTTTTATTATATGGGGCGAAGGTAGTTTCTGAAGTCTAGTCAAGTTGTTGGTCTTATCCCTTTGACAGACTCGATTGAGTTTTTTGCAGCTTTGCAGGCTTACTCCTGGATAACTCCTAAGGGAAAGCCACTCTAAAGGCTGTACCTTTGAATCAGCTACCTTAGCAGGCAAGGAATCAAGGTGTTTTTATCTCCTACAACTCTTTTGTTGTTTCCCCAACGATGTTTACTGTCTGTTTCCCTCCTCCAAATGTGTGAATCAGCTATATATATATAACTGCCAGGTAAGTACTATTCATAAAAATGGAGTTTTTATGATAAAACAAAAGTTTTATGAATACTTACCTGGCAGTTATATATATATTCTAAGGCCCACTCACCTCCCCTCAGGAGACAGGTCGGGCATAGATGAACTGAAGTCTTAGACATGGGAATGATTCCTTGGACCACCCTGTGACGGGTGTTACCACCTACCTCCCAACCACCACAAGGCGGTTGCCTCGTTTTGAAAAATTCTGCCGATTTAGAGATATCAGCTATATATATATAACTGCCAGGTAAGTATTCATAAAACTTTGTTTTATCATAAAAACTCCATCTTCACTAGGATGGGCATTCTCTCCCATCCAACCACTAGTGGGGGGATGCCAAGAGAATGGTTGGAGGAGGTAGTGGTTCCAGGGGGACGACTGGATTTTCCATGTCCTCCAATCCGGGTATCTTCCACCCCCCCCCCCATTCACCAACTCTCTAATTCCTCCACTGACAATATCACCCTCCTATCATCAAGGGTCTCAGAACCATCAGGCTCTACTGCTGGACATTCAGGAGATAATCAACAATGGCACCCTTCAGGAAGTACGAGTACTGGTCTCCCAGCTTCTTCAGTCAATTCTTTCTTGTATAGAAGGCGTCTTGAGGCTGAAGACCCCTCATCGACTCCTCAACACTGAACCTCTACATCAGGCAAACTCCATTCAAGAGGGAGATTGCGGCTACGGTCATTTAAGCTGTCGAAACCATGAATTTTATGCTCGTGTTAGACCTAAAGAAAATGCATTTGGGTGTTAGTGAACGACTAGGTATACCAGTTCAATGTCCTCTGTTTTGGCATTTCATTAGCTCCTCAGGTGTTCATTTACAAGGATTTCCAAACTGGTGTAATCCTGGGTACTATTCAATGGGATCAGATTGCTGAGGTATCTGGATGACTGGTATATTCTAGCAGAACCTTGGAAGATTCTTCTGCGTACCTGGACATGCTTCTCGAGTTTTGTCAAGAAGTTTGCCTTCTTCCCGTCTGAGCACCTGTCTATCTGGGCATGAAGATCAACTCTCTCCAAGGGAAGGTTTTACCATCGGACGACAAGATATCTCGGCTTCGACAAGTTCCTGTAGAGCCTTCTATCCTGGCTCTTCCGTGGCAAAGGCTGCTAGGCCATTTGGCTTCCTCAGAGCGACTAGTTCATGGAGGAACAAGTGTCCTGTTAGGGCGTTGAGATGCTACCTAAAGCATACTTGGCTCTCCAGGCCCCACCTGGGGAATTTGTTCATCAGCATGGGAAGTACAAAAGAAAAAAATCTCCAGGAACACCATGTCTTTTTGGCTCAAAAAACTAATCTCCTGTTCCTTGGAAGCCTCCTCTGAAGGAAGACCTGGAGTGAAAGTCCATGACATTAGAGGTCTTGCTGCCTCCCTAGCTTTCAAAAAAATTCCTCTGTGGTCCAGAGTCTCAGAGCAAGGGATCTGGAAACGACAGATCACCTTCACCACCCATTAACTGGGACTAGTGGTTGCTGCTCAGCAGGTGATTTAGCTGCCTCGGCTCCCTAACAAGATCAGTATTTGTAGATCAAGGGCTAAAGTTACCTGTAAGTCTGGAATGGAAGGGGAGTGACTGGCCTTTTTAACTTTTTAATCCCCCCCCCTCTTGGCGTATAGCCTCTGAAACCTCACGAGCTGGACTTGATCTAAGATAGGTAAGTTCATTTTGCTTTCATCATCCAAGTGTTTATCACTTTTGAGTCGTTTTCCATATTCCTTTATGAGGGGGATTGTTTCATGACCAAGCAAACCTACAGTACCTTTTAATTGACCACAACTTTGTCTCAACTTCAGGCTTGAGTTGCAGCCCAGAAAATTTCTGAACTTAGCTCAGTGCAACCATTCTGGATGCTTATCTCGATCCCGAGGTGTAGGAGCACATTCTCAAGCATTCAATGCTAAATCTGTTTAACTCCTGGGTTAGTTTCCAGCCAGTTGGAACGAGAACTTCCTCCCACTTGAGGATGGTTCTCCTATAGTAAAGAATGATATTTTGTATTTGTGATTGAACAAATAATAAGTTTTCAAGTTAATTTGTATTCCTTACCATACAGACTTGAGTCCTTTACTCAAATTCCCGCCATCACCATCCCCCAAGTGTGGTTACAGTTTGCTTCAAGGGGGTCAGTTGCCTGCCCCCTTCTGGCAGGTAACTACCTTACCAGTCGTTACACCTTGTTTAAGGTTTTAACTGCCTTATTCCAGCCTTCGCTGTTATCCTTCTCCTATAGTAAAGGGCTCAGGTTTGTATAGTTAGGAAAATACATGTTATCTTAAGAAGCTGTCGTATTTCAAGGTTATTTACTAAACGGTGGTGAACCTCTTCTCTCAAATCCAGAAAAATATATACTATATGCACCAAGTGCCTATATACTATATGAGTAAGACATGATTAGTATAATATATTCTTGTATTCATATTTTGGAGACAAATTTTACACTAGTCATATTTATTTTCCCTGACAATTTGTGCATCTTTCAGCAAAACTCCCAAAGAAAAGTAAATAAATAGGTTTTCTGGTCAGAAAGGACTGAATATGCTTACGTTAATATAAGAAAAGGATGTTTTAGCAATAAGATTAATTGTTTTCATTAAAAACTCTTCAAACATAAAATTTATGTTCTCCTAGCCATAAATACAATAATTTGAATTTACAAAATTCTAAGCAGAGGTTGCAATTCCAACATAATTTACCATATTGTAACCTCCATTGTTTTCAGTTTACTGATTCTGCTAATACTAGTGAATTTTTAGTTGATTTAAATTGTTATGCACTTATTAAAAAAAGAATTATACTGTATTGCAAACACACTAAACTTCCTGTAACTATTTTCATATTGCTCATTTCAAATAGAAATCATGAAAAACAATCTAAAACCTTTATAATCACACCCCAAATGCAATGCTGACCCCATGATTGAGTGAATGTTACTCTTTGCAGGCAAGATTCGTAAAGATTTAAAGTATCAAGAGAAGGACTCCTATATGATGATGGAAGCTGCTGTCTTGAGCTTAGCATTTAGCAGAGATTCAGAAATGCTATCAACTGGGTCCCAAAATGGGCAAGTCAAGGTAATATAGGTAGCTCTATAGAGTACAATGTACTCTTTTGAGCATCATTCAACTGATTGCTATCTGTATTTTTTTTCGTGTTAGTGGAGACGTAGAATTCCTTGTTCTTGTTAAGCAATTTTATAATGATAATATCCAATTTGTTTCTACACAAATATAAACCAACTCCTGTCAAAATTAAACAAGTTTGTTATAACTATCAGTGGGTGGTAGGGAAACCCTTCCCACCTGTTATGGTGGAATCGCACAAGTCATTTCTTGTCCGAAGTTTTCAGCAACCTTCAGCTGACGATAGCGAGTGAAAGTGTTGTTGCATCACACTATGATATCACAGTTTGAGGAGCAAATGGGAAAAAGTTAAACGAAACTGATCAGCTGATATCATCATGATGCCAAGAAATTTTTTAACTGTTGCAGTTTTATGTATTATCGGTATATTACATGAATTAAAGAATTCTAAAACAACCACAGGATGAACAAAGAAGATTTTCATTTTCCCTTGAGGCTTGTTGGACCCAAGATTGCCAAGTAAAAACACATCTGATTTGCAGCAGACATCTTGTGTGTTTACATCTGATGTCATGCTCCCTGTTTATACGCGCTTTTTCCTGTCCAGTTGGGGAGGCAATATATCTAGCAACATCATCTCGTGCTTTCCATTTTGGGCAGCTACTGGCAAAACAAAAACCTAGTGTGATTATAGCTTTAGTTAGCAGGACTAGCATTTTTTATAGTAGCGGCTTCTAGGATTTTGTCTATTGTAAATATTTGCTTTCTTTTTCCAGAATGAATTGGTAAGTGTACAAATATGCTATTGTGTCAAGGTAAAACGATAAAATAATAAAAAGTGCTAAAATATACGGTTATTTCCGGTAAAGCTACAACAAGGTGACAAGTTTGTGTAAATCTGCCATGGATCCTAAGCATCCTTGTGCCTTTGTGAGGGGATCATGACTGTCTTCAGCCATTCCCTCGTTAAATGACAGTATGCTGACGATGACAGCTCAAACCTAAAGAAATTGGTCTTTTCTTGGGCATCACTGGTGCACCTTCAATGGGAGATGTTTTTGGCCATCACCAGGACTTTTGAGGTTGCCCTTGCAGTGACTTCCTGACTCTTGCTACACCTGTGCGGGCACTAGAGAACGTGGCACCTGCTGGTGAGGTCTCAGGCTTTTGAAGAGGTACCTATGGCCTCTTCCTCTGTCTTAGCTTGATTGTTACCCTCCAAGACCTTGACCACAAAGAAGATAGGCAAGAAGAAGCGTGTGCGTGGCTGTTATTTTTATAATTTTTCTTCCTCTTGACCATGAAGAAGATAGGCAAGAAGAAGCATTTGCATGGCTCTTATTCCTATAATTCTTCCTCCTCCTCTGCCTCATCTTCATCAAATACTTCAGGCACTGTTACTTCTAAGAAAGAGAAGAAGAAATCATCAAAGATGTCTAGCAAGAGAGAGAGACGTTGTGGTACTGAGAACCAATCCAGCCAGGGAAGGTGGCTCTTTATACTGTACTGTACTGGTGTTTGTACTTCGACTATACCTGTGCTCAGTCTTGTTAAGCTCTAAGGGAAAGAGATGGTGTTGTACCAAGAACCAACCCAAAAAAGGGAGCTGTCTCTATATGCAGTACAGGAGTGTATGCTCCTGCTATCTGGATGCATGGCACCTCATTTCTCTGAAATCAACGAACAGTCTCCTCACGTTTACGAGCAATGAGACATATCCCTCACGTGAGTATGATTGGGATTACAACCCTCAATCTTTGCGCAATCAGTCTGCGATATATCTTACCTTGGGATCATTCTCCTTAGGACTCCCTAGTCACTGGAGATACTCTAATGCGGTAGGGAATAAAATCACCTTCTGGTGACTGGCATGTACATGAAGTGCCTGTGAGCCACCCGATACTTCCCTCACTAACATGCACCACAGAAACTATACTGTATTTTGTCAGTCTGCATTCGTAAAAAATGTAGCATATGGTTAACATCATGTCGTACTCATTGCACTTTGGAATTGTCTCATTCAAAACCCAAGGGTTAGTCTTGAATACAGGTTTTAGAAGTCAAAAAAAATTTTGTAGTTTCTGTCAGGAAATATTGTATGACGTTCTATTGGATCTTGAGAGTGTCTTTATTTTTTATTTTTCAATATTAAACTTAGCCGGTGATTATATAAGCTGCAGCTCTGCTGCCCGACAGAAAAACTCTACGTTCAAAATCCGCCAGCGATCGCTATGCAGGTAGGGGGTGTACTTCAACAGCGCCATCTGTCGTGCAGGTACTCAGTACTCAATGTAAACACAGAACTCAATTTTCTCTCTGTCGTGCCACCGGCAAGACCTACTAAATTCGCTGTTGCTTACTGGATTGGTTTTCACATATTTTTGGTGAAGTACACATTTCTAGTTTTGAGCTTTCGCTTTGCAGACGTTATCTTCAATACATCCTTGCATTCTTTTGTTGATATCGGATTATTTGTTGACGACTTTGGATAGTTTTTGAATTCCCCTTTAACTAATTCAAAATGGCTGACCCTTCTCAAGTCCCTAAATTCAGGAAGTGTAATGCTAGGGACTGTTCAAGGCGTCTTCCGAAGGCCTCTATCGATCCTCACACCGTTTGTTCCAATTGTCGGGATAAAACCTGTCAATTGGAAGATCGATGTGAGGAATGCGTTGGGCTTTCGGAATTCGATTTTTTCAAATTCCAGAAATATACACGTAGGCTAGAGAGAGATAGAGTCAGGAGAAGTTCATCTCGCTCCGTTGAATTTTCCTCTCCTCATGCCCCACAACCTTTTCCTTCCCCTGTAGTGGTTGCTCCTGATCCCCCTTCTAGCACTCAACAACCTTCGATGGCCGATATGATGCGTGCCATCCAGGCTCTGGGTGAGAGAGTCGAGTCCTTGGCTAGTGACCGTAACCAGCTCATGGCAGACGTCAAGGAGCTGAAGTGCAAGAGTGCAGTGGGTAGTGATAAAGTGAGTGGTAGTGTTGTGGATAGTGTTGTGGATAGTGTTGCGCTTGAGGGTTCGTCTGTTTGTGCCTGTCGTCCTCCCAGTCCGGGACCTCTTGCAAGCTCCCAAGCCCAGGGGAGAAGCAATGTCGTACGACCAAAGGGTTCGAGAGGCTTTAATCAGCGAACAGACGTTCCCTCCGTGGTTTCGGGCGTATCTACCCAAGATCGCCCCACCCACACGAAGACGAGAGAGCCCATTTATTCCTCGTCTGCTGAAGAGGTTTCTCGTAAGAAACCATGGACCAAGGTCTCGCGGCCTCTTAAGCGCAAGTCGGTCCCTTCCGCGCAAGTCCAACGGCCCAGTTGTAGCCACTGGGTCAGTTCGGACTCGCTGCAGTCTTCCGACGACTGCTCACCTCCTAAGAGAGGCAAAGCGGTACCGCATCAGGCAGTAACACCGTCTGTTGCCGCTCCTGCTCCTGTAGACCCTAAGTGGTCTTTGCTGCAGACCATGCAGTCACAGTTAACGTCATTGATGCAGGACTTTCGTGCGGAGAAGGTTGACGCTGCACCAACCTCTAGCCTACAACCAACCACGGTTGTGTGTCCAGTGGACGCTGAGGCTATCTTCTCCCGCACTCCAGCTGTGAGAGTCCCGCCACCCATGCGTTCCAGTGTACCCTGCCAGCCGCATGTTGACGTTCAGCGACGCACGGAACCTTCCGTTGACGTTCGCGAGGTACAACAACAGCCTAAGTTGTTTTGTTTTGACGCGGTGCGTCAACCTCCGCAACCCAGTGTGGTTACCTCTACTCGCCCACATCAGACTAGACAGTCTGGAGTAGACGCTTTGCGTCCCCGCGCTGCTATGGTTGTTGCCAGTTCACAGACTGGGCAACAGTTCCATGACGTTGCGTCCGGTTCAGTCACGCGTGCACCCGTGCTGCCGGACTCAGCTGACCAGCCGATTCCTACTCCTTTGCTGCTTCCTCCTCAGTTTTCAGATGATGGACTCTCTGATGATGACGACGCTGCACACATTGACGACCCACATACGGACATCGACGAACCCAAGACCACGCAATCCTCTTTGGACTTTAGAAAAGTTCTTGCTCTGTTCAAAGAGATGTATCCTGATCAGTTTGTGTCTGCGGCTCCACGCTCTCCTCCGTCAGAGTTTGCTTTAGGCACGCAGTCATCCGCGCCTGCCTTTACGAAACTCGTCCTCGCCCGCTCGTCCAAGAGAGCTTTACGAGTTTTAGGAAATTGGATGCTGTCCAAAAAGAACCTAGGGAAGACAGCATTTACGTTTCCCCCTGCGAGACTCTCTTCCAGATCGAGCGTCTGGTATGCCACGGGAGAAGTTCTCGGCTTGGGAGTTCCTGCCTCTGCCCAGGGCGACTTCTCAAGTCTAGTAGACTCTCCCCGCAGGCTAGCCATGAGACGCTCTAAGATATGTTGGTCTCCTTCAGACTTAGACCATCTGTTGAAAGGAGTGTTTAGAGCCTTCGAGGTCTTTAACTTTTTGGACTGGTGTCTGGGAGCTTTGAGCAGGAAGATCTCCCCTTCTGACAAGGAAGCTTCCTTGCTCATTATGTCCTGCATGGACAAGGCCATACGTGACGGATCCAGTGAGCTTGCGGCTTCGTTCGTATCCGGGGTCCTCAAGAAACGGGAAAACCTTTGCTCTTTCCTGTCAGCTGGAGTAACACCGTGTCAGAGATCGGAACTTCTTTTTGCTCCTCTCTCAAAGTGCCTTTTCCCAGAGGACTTGATAAAGGAGATTGCTGCCTCCTTGATTCAGAAAGACACCCATGACCTGGTTGCGTCCTCTGCCCGCAAAGCCACCCCTTTGCCTACCTTGTCTAGACCCAGGATGGACACTCCAGCGTCCAGATTCATTCCGCCCTTTCGTGGCAGAGCCTCCAGCAGAGGAGGTGCTCGTGCCGAAGGGAGACGTGGGAAGAAGAAAGGTACCAAGTCCTTTAAAGGCAGAGTCTGACTGCCACCTTCTTCAGACAGCAGTGGGAGCCAGACTCAAGAACTTCTGGCAGACCTGGGAGAAAAGGGGCGCAGATGCACAATCTGTGAAGTTGCTCAGAGAAGGGTACAAGATCCCGTTTGTACGCAAACCCCCTCTAGCAACGTCTCCCATCGATCTCTCTCCCAGGTACAGAGAGGAAGACAAGAGACTAGCTTTGAAGCAGGAGGTGTCTCTCTTACTAGAAAAGGGAGCGGTAGTCAAAGTCCGGGACCATCAATCCCCGGGCTTCTACAACCGTCTCTTCTTAGTGGTAAAGAAGACAGGAGGGTGGAGGCCGGTGCTAGACGTCAGTGCGCTGAATGTCTTTGTCACAAAGCAGACGTTCGCCATGGAGACCACAAAGTCCGTTCTAGCAGCGGTCAGGAAGGAAGACTGGATGGTCTCTTTAGACCTAAGGGACGCATACTTTCACGTCCCCATCCACCCAGAATCCCAACCTTTTCTGAGATTCGTTTACGAAAAGGTTGTCTACCAATTTCAAGCCCTGTGCTTTGGCCTAAGCACAGCTCCTCTTGTGTTTACGAGGCTGATGAGGAATATTGCCAAATTCCTGCATTTAGCGGATATCAGAGCCTCCCTCTATTTGGACGACTGGCTTCTAAGAGCTTCTTCCAGTCGTCGCTGTCTGGAGAATCTAAAGTGGACTCTAGTTCTGATCAAGGAATTGGGTCTCCTGGTCAATATGGAAAAGTCCCAACTGGTCCCATCCCAAACTATAGTGTATTTAGGGATGGAGATTCACAGTCAAGCTTTTCGGGCTTTTCCGTCGGCCCCCAGAACAAGTCAAGCCCAGGTATGCATCCAGAACATGCTAAAGAAGGAACGATGTTCAGTCAGACAGTGGATGAGTCTGATAGGGACGCTTTCATCCCTGGAACAGTTCGTTTCGTTAGGGAGACTACACCTCCGTCCCCTTCAATTTCACCTAGCTGTTTACTGGAAAAAGGACAAGACGCTAGAAGCGGTCTCGATCCCCATTTCCGAGAAGATGAAGTCGTCACTGACTTGGTGGAAGGACAGTATCAACCTCAGAGAGGGTCTGCCCCTGGCTGTTCAGACCCCCAACCACGTTCTCTTCTCGGACGCATCGGACACGGGCTGGGGTGCGACATTAGACGGTCGGGAATGCTCGGGAACTTGGAACTCGAATCAAAGAACGTTACATATCAACTGCAAGGAGCTACTGGCAGTTCATCTGGCCTTGAAAAGCTTCAAGTCCCTCCTTCAAGGCAAAGTGGTGGAGGTGAACTCGGACAACACCACGGCCTTGGCGTACATCTCCAAGCAAGGAGGGACCCATTCTATGACGTTGTACGAGATCGCAAGGGACATCCTCACCTAGTCAAGAGATCTAAACCTTTCTCTAGTAACGAGGTTCATCCAAGGCAACATGAATGTCATGGCGGATTGCCTCAGTCGGAGGGGTCAAATCATTCCAACAGAATGGACCCTACACAAGGATGTGTGCAAGAGACTATGGGCCACATGGGGCCAACCTACCATAGATCTCTTCACAACCTCGATGACCAAGAGGCTCCCAATATATTGCTCACCAATCCCGGACCCAGCAGCAGTTCATATAGATGCCTTTCTACTGGATTGGTCCCATCTAGACCTTTATGCATTCCCCCCGTTCAAGATTGTCAACAAGGTACTGCAGAAGTTCGCCTCTCACGAAGGGATAAGGTTGACGTTAGTTGCTCCCCTCTGGCCCGCGAGAGAATGGTTCACCGAGGTACTTCAATGGCTGGTGGACGTTCCCAGAACTCTTCCTCTAAGAGTGGACCTTCTCCGTCAGCCACACGTAAAGAAGGTACACCCAGTCCTCCACGCTCTTCGTCTGACTGCCTTCAGACTATCGAAAGACTCTCTAGAGCTAGAGGCTTTTCGAAGGAGGCAGCCAGGGCGATTGCTAGAGCAAGGAGGACATCCACTCTTAGAGTCTACCAGTCGAAGTGGGAAGTCTTCCGAAACTGGTGCAAGTCAGTATCTGTATCCTCGACCAGTACCTCTGTAACGCAAATAGCTGACTTCCTTTTATACCTGAGGAAAGAACGATCTCTTTCAGCTCCCACTATCAAGGGTTACAGAAGCATGTTGGCATCAGTCTTCTGTCACAGAGGCTTAGATCTTTCCAACAACAAAGATCTACAGGACCTCCTTAAGTCTTTTGAGACCACGAAGGAGCGTCGTTTGGCTACACCTGGTTGGAATTTAGACGTGGTACTAAGATTCCTTATGTCAGAAAGGTCCGAGCCGCTACAATCAGCCTCCTTTAAAGATCTCACTTTAAAGACTCTTTTCCTGGTTTGCTTAGCCACAGCTAAAAGAGTCAGTGAGATTCACGCCTTCAGCAGGAACATCGGATTTTCATCTGAAATGGCTACATGTTCTCTACAACTTGGTTTTCTAGCCAAAAACGAGCTACCTTCTCGTCCTTGGCCGAAATCGTTCGATATTCCAAGCCTTTCAAATATGGTTGGAAATGAACTAGAAAGAGTCTTATGCCCTGTTAGAGCTCTTAAGTTCTATTTAAGACGAACTAAACCTTTACGAGGACAGTCAGAAGCTTTATGGTGTTCTATTAAGAAACCTTCTTTGCCTATGTCAAAGAATGCAGTTTCCTATTATATCAGACTGTTGATACGAGAAGCTCATTCCCATCTGAATGAGGAAGACCATGCTTTGCTGAAGGTAAGGACACATGAAGTTAGAGCTGTCGCAACTTCAGTGGCCTTTAAACAAAATAGATCTCTGCAGAGTATAATGGACGCAACCTATTGGAGAAGCAAGTCAGTGTTCGCGTCATTTTATCTTAAAGATGTCCAGTCTCTTTACGAGAACTGCTACACCCTGGGACCATTCGTAGCAGCGAGTGCAGTAGTGGGTGAGGGCTCAACCACTACATTCCCCTAATTCCATAACCTTTTTTAATCTTTCTCTTGAAATGTTTTTATTGTTGTTTTTGGGTTGTCCGGAAGGCTAAGAAGCCTTTCGCATCCTGGTTGATTTGGCGGGTGGTCAAATTCTTTTCTTGAGAAGCGCCTAGATTAGAGGTTTTGATGAGGTCCTGTAGTATGGGTTGCAACCCTTGATACTTCAGCTCCTAGGAGTCGCTCAGCATCCTAAGAGGATCGCGAGGCTCAGTAAGGAAGACGTACTTAAAAAGGCAGAGTAATTGTTCAAGTCGACTTCCTTACCAGGTACTTATTTATTTTATGTTTGTTATTTTGAATAACTGCTAAAATGAAATACAAAATCCTTAGCTCATAATAATGTAAACAATTAATGCTGGTCTCTACCCACCCCCCTGGGTGTGAATCAGCTTATATAATCACCGGCTAAGTTTAATATTGAAAAATGTTATTTTTATAATAAAATAAATTTTTGAATATACTTACCCGGTGATTATATATTAAAGGACCCTCCCTTCCTCCCCAATAGAGACCCAGTGGACCGAGGAGAAAATTGAGTTCTGTGTTTACATTGAGTACTGAGTACCTGCACGACAGATGGCGCTGTTGAAGTACACCCCCTACCTGCATAGCGATCGCTGGCGGATTTTGAACGTAGAGTTTTTCTGTCGGGCAGCAGAGCTGCAGCTTATATAATCACCGGGTAAGTATATTCAAAAATTTATTTTATTATAAAAATAACATATTTTAATGTTTTTAAGAATCGTAGGTTTGATAGAAAAAAATTAAATTTATATTTATTTCAGAATTTTATTTCCAATTTATTCTTTTACCGCTTAGATTTGATAGATACATTTCATCCTCTGTAGGTAGTAGGTTTGCCAGGACACCAGCCACCCGTTGAGATACTACTATTATTGGGTCCATTAATTGGCCAGACAGTACTACATTGGATCCCTGTCTCTGGTTACAGCTCATTTTCTCTTTGCCTACTCATAGTCTGACCTATTCTTTCCATATTCTCCTCCGTCCTCACACACCTGACAACACTGGGAATACCAAAATCAAACCATTGATCTCTAGTCTTGGGTAGTGCCATAGCCTCTGTATCATGGACTTCCACTGTCTTGGATTAGACTCTTGCATGAGGCTACACTTGGGCACGATGTTCTGTCTTATTTCTCTTCCTCTTGTTTATTTTGAAGTTTTTTATAGTTTTTATAAAAGATGTAATTTAATGTTGTTATTGTTCCTAAAATATTTTATTTTGATTATTTATTACTTCTTGTAGTTTATCTATTTCCTTTTCTCACTGTGCTATTTTTGCCTGTTGGAGCCCTTGGGCTTATAGCATATTGCTTTTCCAACTAGGATTATAGCTTGGTGTTTACTACTAATAATAATAAGAGTTGAGTACAACTGGTTAATCTCGTCCCTTTTGATGATAAAATCGTTTTAAGTTTCTTGGGGCATGACTGCCAAACATAGTTCTGTTTTTGAAGGGGAAGCAGATCATCAATGGGGCAGCCTCCTCGGGTACAGTCGCAATTCTGTTTTCAGTCTGAATTGTGCTTGCTGTACAAGGAAAGAACTCATCCAAAGTCATTGCCTCATCAGGATCTGAGAGTTATAACTCCTGTCTACCTCTCGGCTATGTGTAACAATGTCTTCTGGGAAATCTTTTCTTTTTTGAGACACTAATTTTGCATGGGGGTCTCTACCAGCAATCGCTTCAGTGATTTTTTAAACACTGCTAGTTGGCAGCCAGTGATCCCCCGTCCCATCTTGTTTTAGTGGAGCTGGAGGTACAGGGCAACCTTTACTGGTGTCTGAAGTATGTAAACCTCACATGGGGTGTTACACTCAGTTCTTCAGAGGTAAAGGTTCAGTATTTCAACCATTTAGAAATAAAGGCAGTGTTGCTAGCACTACAAGCTTTCCAACAGTTTGATGGGGCACTCAAATAGTGCTGGTAAGGGGCAACACTACTGTTGTAGTGTACACCAACAAGTAAGGAGGAACTGTCGAGTACATTCTTTGTGAGCTGACAGAGCAGGTGCACACCTGGATAGTGGTCAATGCTATAGAGCAGTCAGCAAGACTTATTCCAGAGAAGAGAATTGTACTAGCAAACACGTTCAGTCATCAGGGGCCAGATTGCAGTATTGGAGTTATCCCTACATTCTTGTGTGGCAGAAATTCATCTTGCTCTGTAAGGATCACCGTTGATTGAACTGTTTGCCACACAGCTAAACAGGAAACTCCCAGTGTTCTGTTCCCCTATTTTATACCCCTGGGAAGTGTTTGAGAACACTGTACAGTACCCCGAGATCAATATGCTTCCTACGCATTGCCCTCATTCAGTGTGATTTGCTGTCTGATCAACAGTGTTGATCATGCCAGAGTAGGGTAGTGGCGGGGCTTTTCCAGTTATAAGTCATTCTAGAGGATGGACAGTGTTCTAGACCTTTCACCTTTGTCCAGAGTTTGCGTCCAAGACCCCAATTCCAGGCATTCATAACTTTAAATTAAAGTCCTCCATCTCTTCTCTACAAGAAGCTAACTTCTGTGTCCTGTAAGGACAGTTTGACGCTTCCCAAAGAGAACTCAAAAACTTTAGGTAAAGCACCAGAGATTCTTTTTCAGTACTGGCCTTATGAGACAATAAGCCTTATTAATCCTGCAATCAGCAAACAGACGGAAAGACACTCCTGATTGCACAAAGTCATGGATACTGGATCTACCCTAGCTTTCAGAAAGAGCCTACCACTGGCACAGGTCTAGAAAGCAGTAGTCTTGAATTAAAAGCCAACTTTCATTTCCTCACTCCCTATGGGAGTATACCTAAAGGTCCTTGGGTACCTTTGTCCTTGGCCTGGTGGTAGTTGCTCTCAAGAGGCTGCGTTGCAAACCTAGTCCCCTTATGGGACAAGAAGCATCTCATCCAAAATAGCAGTTCCGACGTACTTCTAGAACAAGATAAGAATGACTGGCCTTTTTCTTTTTGTACTTCCCATCCCTTGGATTGCAGCAGTCGCGATGTTATGTAGTGTAGTTAAGCGACATAATTGAGTAAATTATCTTTACATACCAGTTTTGTTTAGAAGTATCTTGAGAGCATGAACAAAAATGTGTGCAATCCCATTTCTTGTAAATGACCATACATTAGGACATATCCTCTACACGGCTGTTATTTTCTTCCATGACGAACTTCTAATCACCTGGTAGGGACATAGCCTAACACTTCTGACATAGTTATGCCCAAGTTGTTAGAGGGTTGACAGAAGTCACGACTTCAGCTCCTTGTACAGTGCCTTAAAATCCCAGTTTTATTTTAGGAACTTCCTCCCTCCGGATGATATGCCTCCTATTAAAGGATGAGGGTTTGTATTTAGATGGAAGAAATTACAGATATTTAAAGTGTTTTTATTTTTTTTGCCTATATGAACCCATTCCCTTCAAGTTAGACTTCCAGCCTCAAACACCCCGCAAGTCCTAGGTATAAATCAAAGAGTTTGCCTCATTGACTCATGGATGGGCTGGTTTTACCTTCAACTACAAACACTTTGTGAAAGGTTTAAATGGATGTTCAAGCTTGGCTGAAATTATTGTTATATTAAACGACTCGGATTTTAGTTTGGAAAAATGCAAATTCCTTTAAAAACTGTGCTTTTTCAATATTAATCTTACCCGATAATCATGTAGCTGTCAACTCTGTTGCCGACAGAAATCTACGGTCGGGATACGCCAGCGATCGCTATACAGGTGGGGGTGAACACCACAGCGCCATCTGTGGTCAGGTACTCCAGTACTTCTTGTCAACACCACCTCAATTTTTCCTCTGTCGTGCCTCCGGCTAGACCTACATGGATACGCTGTTGATTCTGGAGTTTTTGCTCACGATTTGGTGATGTATTTGCTCTAGAGTTTAGCTTTCGCTATTCAGGAAGTTTTATCATTAGCTTAGCTAGCTTTTGGAATTAATTTGATTAATTATGGTGATGAAGAGAGTATGAACTCTCTTTCACTTTTAAATGGCCGACCCTTCCCTTAGACGGAAGTGTTGGTGTCTAAGAGAGTATAGACTCTTTCTTAATTTTGCTTAACAAAAGTTATAGATTTATTTTATATCTCTCCGCCTTTTATAGGCCTCTTCGATTAACTTCCTTTTATTATAAACTTATTAAAATTAATTTTTATATTTGTTTATATTCGACCTTTCCTAATAGTAGGCGGTCTTTTCTTGGTACCGAAGTTAATTAACATTGAGCCCGTCATTTCGTTTTTACCTGTTAACATATTATGCTATTTTAATGTTTTTGAAAGAATTTCTTTGATAGTCTCGTACTGTTTTCAAAGTTGAACTAACGTTTTGTTTTGTCTCTGCAGTTGTTGACGTTCAGAACGTTCAACTTGCGCTCTATCGTTACGATAGAGAGAGAATTTTCACGGTGTCACGTTGCAGTAAGAGTAAACCGATTCTAGCGTTTTGTTCATTCTTTCTTAGCTTAATGGTTTTAATTCTAATAAAGGAACTTTTTATTTGGGAAATCTTTCAGTTTTTTTCCTTTAACAATAATATGTTTTAACGATATATATGATTGGGCTCATCTCTCAGGTTCTAAGTCAAGAGAGAGAGAGAGAGAGATAGAGACGGAGGGAGAGAGAGGAGGATAAACGTTTCGTTCAAGCGAGTAACGTTGTTATCGTTTTTGCTCTTCTCCCTAGTCTCTTTAGGGGAAGAAGGTAAACGTTTTTAGAGTTTTATTCTTGTTCTCAAGCTTTATGCGGTGAGAGATTTTAAACGTAGTTTATTTGATCTAGTGTTTAGTCTCTTTTCCAGCCACTGAATTATTTATCTTTCATTATATTTTTCTGTTACATTGTAATTCTGTTTTCGCAATTACTAACTTTTAAGGAAGGATAGAATTGCGTGTTTCAGGTACAAACCACTTAAAGTTTCGAGTTCAGTGAAATAAGTGCAAACAGAAAATCAAAAGTGATAAAGTGATAAGCGCAAAGTGTTACAGTGTTGCGTTCGAGGGTTCGTCTGTTCGTGCCAGTTGTTCGCCTAGTCTGGGACCTCTTACAAGCTCCCAAGCCCAGGGGAGAAGTAATGTCGAAGGACTTATGGGTTCAGCAGGCCTTGATCGACGAACAGACGTTTCCCTCCGTGGTTTCGGGTGTATCTACACACGTTGCCGACGTGATCACCCCACCCACACAAAGACGAGAGAGCCCTTTTATTCCTCGTCTGCGGAAGAGGTTTCTCGCAGAAACCATGGACCAAATCTTGCAGCTTTTAAGTGCAAGTCGGTCCCTTCCGCGCAAGTCCAACTCCTAGGTGTAGCCATTAGCACTGGGTCAGTTCGGACTTGCTGCAGTACGACAACTGCACACCTCCCAGAGAGGCAAGGTGGTATCGCAACAGGCAGTAGCTCCGTCTGTTGCCGCACCAGCTGTTTTAGACCCTCAGTCTCAACGGACAGTAGCTCCGTTTGTTGTTGTCTTTCTTAAACTCTAGTGGTCTATGCTGCAGACAATGCAGTCTCAGCTTGCGGTGTTGATGCAGGAGTTTCAGGCAGAGAAGGTTAACACACCTCCTCCTGTGAGCGCTCCTCCACCTCTACGCAGTCCAGCCTGCCAGACGTATGATGTTGAGGTCCCTCAAGCTACCTCCATGCGTGAGCTGCCGCATTGGGAGTTGCCAGATACCAGCTCTGTGCAGCAACCTCCACTTTCCTTGAGGCAGGAGCCTCTTGCCACGCGGCAACCTCCTCAACACTTGAGGCAGGAGCCTTATGCTTTGCAACCACCTCCTCTACCCTTGAGGTAGGAGCTCATGCGTTGCGACTACCTCCTCCATCCTCGAGGCAACAACCTCTTGCGGTGCGACAACCTCCACCATCCTCGAGGCAGCAACCTCAACTCCACCTCTGCGCAGTCCACCGTGCCAGACGTATGATGTTGAGGTTCCTCAACCTACCTCCACGCGTGAGCTGCCGCATTGGGAGTTGCCAGATACCAACGCTATGCAGCAACCTCTTGCGTTGCGGCAACCTCCTCCATCCTTGAGGCAGCAACCTCAACTCTTGCGGCAGCCACCTCCACTCTTGAGGCAAGAACCTCAACTCTTGAGGCAAGAGCCTCAACTCTTGAGTAACCTCATGCTTTGAGGCAGCCGCCTCAACGCATGCAGCAACCGCATTCTTCACAGCATGAGCCTCTCTCTGCGCAGCTACCTCCTCAACCCTTGAGGCAGACGCAACTCTTGAGGCAGGAACCTCACAGGAGCCTCATGCTATGCGGCATCCTCCTCAAACCATGAGGCAGGAGCCTCATGCTATGCGGCATCCTCCTCAACCCATGAGGCAGGAGCCTCATGCTATGCGACATCCTCCTCTACCCATGAGGCAGCCTCATGCTATGCGGCATCCTCCTCAACCCATGAGGCAGGAGCCTCATGCTGTGCGGCATCCTCCTCAACCCATGAGGCAGGAGTCTCATGCTATGAGGAGCCTCATGCTATGCGGCATCCTCCTCAAACCATGAGGCAGGAGCCTCATGCTATGCGGCAACCGCCTCAACCCATGAGGCAGGAGCCTCATACTATGCGGCATCCTCCTCAACGCATGCGGCATAAGCCTCTTCCCTTGCAGCTTGAGCCTCATCCCATGCAGCATGAGCCTCATACCATGCAGCATGAACCTCATCCCATGCAGCATGAGCCTCATCCCATGCAGCATAAGCCGCACGCCATGCAACATGCTCTGCTTACCTTACAGCATGCTCTACATACAGCATGCTCTGCATACCTTACCGCATGCTTCTCAGTCACACATCTTTGGTTGTTGCCAACTCACTAGACTGTCAAGCAGTTTCATAACGTTGCCTTCTAGTCTGCTGCTTTTGCACCAGTGAAACCCTCACTGAGAGAACTTAGCTTTTCTCGGATATGGTTCCTGTAGATGAGAAAGTGCTATTCTCCCTCCTTCTGATATTCCCTTGAGGACTCTGTCATTTGGAGAGGAGCCTTTAGCTGCGTAGCCTCCTATGGACTTTTATTTAAGCATAACATGCTTCCAGGGAAGGTAATGGTTCCTCTTCTGTCGCTAACCCCGTCTGTTACCACACCTGCTCCCATAGACCTTGAGCTGTGTTGCAAGACATGCAGTCCAAGCTTAGTCCTTGTTAGAGGATTTTTTGTTTACGGAGTCAGTGTGTCACTGGGAAGACGTTCAACAACCAGCAGAAGTGACTTGTTGTGACGCAGTGCGGCAACCTCAGCAACCCGATAAGGAGTTGTCTGTACGACCCAGACAGTCTAGACAGCTTCGGGTTGTCACTGTACTTCCTCGCTTCCCCATGGTTGACAGTTCACAGACTGTGCAGCAGTACCATGATCTTGTGTCCGGCTCCGTCAGACGACTAGCTTTTAAGAGCTCCCACAAGTCGTCGCTGTCTGGAGATTCTCAGATGGACTATGGATCTGACCAAGGAACTGGGCCTCCTGGTCAATTTTGAGGAGTCCCAGCTCGTCCCATCCCAGACCATTGTCTACCTGAGTATGGATCTTCAGAGTCGAGCTTTTCGGGCTTTTCCGTCGGCCCCAAAGATCTACTAAGCCCTAGTTTGCATCCAGAGCATGCTGAGAAGGAACCGATGCTCAGTCAGGTAGTGGATGAGTCTAACAGGGACACTTTCATCGCTGGCCCTGTTCATCGAGTTAGGGAGACCCCACCTCCGCCCCCTTCAGTATCATCTAGCGGCTCACTGGATAAAGGACATGACGCTAGAGACGATCTCAGTTCCTGTTTCCGAAGAGAGGAGGTCTACTCTCACGTGGTGAAAGAACAGCTTTCTTCTCAAGGAAGTCTACCTTTGGCTGTTCAGAAACCCGACCGCCGTCTCTTATCTGACGCATCAGACACGGGCTGGGGTGCGACTTTGGACGGACAGGAATGCTCGGGAACATGGAATCAGGAGCTAAGGACACTTCACATCTTTTGCAAGGAGCTGTTGGCGGTTCATCTGGCTTTGATAAACTTCAAGTCCCTCCAGCTTAACAAGGTGGTGGAGGTGGACTCTGACAACACCACAGCCTTGGCTTACATCTCCAAGCAGGGAGGGACTCATTCGTGGAAGTTGTTCTAGATCGCAAGGGACCTCCTCATCTGGTTAAAAGATCGAAAGCTCACGCTGGTACGAGGTTCATACAGGGCGATATGAATGTCATGGCAGATCGCCTTAGCCGGAAGGGTCAGGTCATCCCCACAGAGTGGACCCTTCACAAGAATGTTTGCAGCAGACTTTGGGCCCTGTGGGGTCAGCCAACCATAGATCTGTTCGCTACCTCGATAACCTAGAGGCTCCCGTTGTATTGTTCTCCGATTCCAGACCCAGCAGCAGTTCACGTGGATGCTTTTCTGCTGGATTGGTCCCATCTCGACCTGTATGCATTCCCGCCGTTCAAGATTGTCAACAGGGTACTTCAGAAGTTCGCCTCTCGCAAAGGGACACGGCTGACGTTGGTTGGCTCCGCTCTGGCCCGCGAGAGAATGGTTCATAGAGGTACTGCAATGGCTGGTCGACATTCCCAGGACTCTTCCTCTAGGAGTGGACCTTCTACGTCTACCTCACGTAAAGAAGGTACATCCAAACCTCCACGCTCTTCGTCTGACTGCCTTCAGTCTTTCGAAAGACTCAAGAGCTAGGGGCTTTTCGAAGGAGGCAGCCAGAGCGATTGCCAGAGCAAGGAGGACATCCACTCTCAGAGTCTATCAGTCTAAAGGGGAAGTCTTCCGAAGCTGGTACAAGGCCAATGCAGTTTCCTCATCCAGTACCACTGTAACCCAGATTGCTGACTTCCTGTTACATCTAAGGAACGTAGATCCCTTTCAGCTCCTACGATTAAGGGTTACAGAAGTATGTTGGCAGCGGTTTTCCGCCACAGAGGCTTGGATCTTTCCACCAACAAAGATCTACAGGACCTCCTTAGGTCTTTTAAGACCTCAAAGGAACGTCGGTTGTCCACTCCAGGCTGGAATCTAGACGTGGTCCTAAGGTTCCTTATGTCATCAAGATTTGAACCTCTCCAATCAGCCTCTTTTAAGGACCTCACATTGAAAACTCTTTTCCTCGTGTGCTTGACAACAGCTAAAAGAGTAAGTGAGATCCACGCCTTCAGCAGGAACATAGTTTTCACATCTGAAACGGCTACATGTTCCTTGCAGCTCGGTTTTTTGCTAAAACGAGCTTCCTTCACGTCCTTGGCCTAAGTCGTTCGAGATCCCAAGCCTGTCCAACTTGGTGGGGGACGAACTGGAGAGAGTACTTTGCCCAGTTAGAGCTCTTAGGTACTATCTAAAAAGGTCATAACCTTTACGAGGACAATCAGAAGCCTTATGGTGTGCTATCAAGAAGCCTTCTCTTCCAAGGTCTAAGAACTCAGTTTCTTACCTATTCAGGCTCCTGATTAGGGAAGCACATTCTCATCTGAAGGAAGAAGACCTTGCTTTGCTGAAGGTAAGGACACATGAAGTGAGAGCTGTGGCTACTTCAGTGGCCCTCAAACAGAACCGTTCTCTGCAGAGTGTTATGGATGCAACCTATTGGAGAAGCAAGTCAGTGTTCGCATCATTCTATCTCAAAGATGTTCAGTCTCTTTACGAGAACTGCTACACCCTGGGACCATTCGTAGCAACTAATGCAGTAGTAGGCGGGGGCTCAGCCACTACATTCCCATAATCCCATAACCTTTTTAACCTTTCTCTTGAATACTTTTTATGGGTTGTACGGTCGGCTAAGAAGCCTTCCACATCCTTGTTGATTTGGCGGGTGGTCAATTCTTTCTTGAGAAGCGCCGAGGTTAAAGGTTGTGATGAGGTCCTTTAGTATGGGTTGCAGCCCTTTATACTTCAGCACCTAAGAGTCGTTCAGCATCCTAAGAGGACCGCTACGCTCAGTAAGGAAGACGTACTTAATAAAGGCAGAGTAATGGTTCAAGTCGTCTTCCTTACCAGGTACTTATTTATTTTATGTTATTTTTGAATAACTAATAAAATAAAATACGGGATACTTAGCTTCTTTGTTAACATATATGCTGGTCTCCACCCACCACCCTGGGTGTGAATCAGCTACATGATTATCGGGTAAGATTAATATTGAAAAATGTTATTTTCATTAGTAAAATAAATTTTTGAATATACTTACCCGATAATCATGATTTAATTGACCCACCCTTCCTCCCCATAGAGAACCAGTGGACCGAGGAAAAAATTGAGGTGGTGTTGACAAGAAGTACTGGAGTACCTGACCACAGATGGCGCTGTGGTGTTCACCCCCACCTGTATAGCGATCGCTGGCGTATCCCGACCGTAGATTTCTGTCGGCAACAGAGTTGACAGCTACATGATTATCGGGTAAGTATATTCAAAAATTTATTTTACTAATGAAAATAACATTTTTAAACCACAGCCATCTACACAGCACACATCATATGCATTGATATGGCATCAGGACCAGTATCATATCATGAATAGTGACTATCAGAGCAGTTAACAATGTAAAATATATCATCCACAAGCCTGGCTCTTAAACACAAAGGACTTGGAAAGGACTTGTAACTGAAGGGGTTGATTAGATCTGTTTTCTTTGTAAATTTATGGAAAAAACTTGGCTGAAAATGGGTTTTTCTGAGTTGAATAAAGAGTATTGATGTATTTTATGCAAGGTAAATTTAGTGATTGTACTGTAGCTAGAGGTGAAGACCTTTTTTTCTTTGTGAATTTGCCACTTACATGAAATGTTGCTGAAATTTTCTTTTTCCATTGAATAAATTGTTTTAATTTGCTTTATGCACAGTGAATTTAGGTGAAATACTTTACTGCATTTACAGGGGAAATACATAAAACTAAATAGTAAATCTTCTTATTTTCTCTCCTTTCATATTTTGTTGTTACTTGCACCAAATCATTCATGATCATAGTCATTAGCATTAATGGTGTCAGATTTCCCACTGACATTGTTAGACTGATAATAAGATCTCTTCTCTCTCCTCTATCTTGTGCACTTTCTGTCTGGATTCCCATTTGTTTCGTATCTTCTTTTGTTCATTTTCACCTTGTTTTTAATCTGTGCTTTTCAACTGTCTCTTTTTCATCATATCCAGACGTTCTGACTAACTGTCTCATCATGCATTCAAATCCACTCAATCTTTGGGATCTTAACCTTTTTACCCCCAGGCTACTTGGAAATTTCCAACCCTTAACCCCCAGGGGATATTTTTATTCAAGCACATTTTGCAGTATATTTTTTTTCAAATTGCTCTAACAGCCTTAATTTTCATCATAGAGAGGTCAGGTTGGTCTCATTCTCTTGGAAAATGCCTGAAGTTTCTCAAAAAATTATCAGAAATATGCAAAAAAAAAAAAATTGTAAATAGCAGTTTTTGGCAAGGACGTACCAGTACGTCCAGGGGGGTAAAGGGACGAGTTTTGTGAAACGTACCAGTACATCCTTTGGGGGTAAAAGGGTTAATAAGGGTGAAATTGAGTCATTGAGATCTTTAACGATGGGAAATTGGGTCATTGTAATCTCCTTAAAAAGGATGAAATTGAGATCTTAAACAGTGGGATATTGAGTCATTAAGATCTTAAAAAGGATGAAATTGAGTCATTGAGATCTCCTTAAATAGGGTGAATTTAAGTCATTGAGATCTCATTAATAAGAGTGAAATTGAGTCATTGAGATCTTAAAAGGGGAAAATTAAGTCATTTAGATTTTATAAAGGGTGAAATGAGTCATTGAGATCTTAAAATGGGGTGAAATTTAGTCAATGAAATCTTAAAAAGGGTGAAATTTAGTTGTTGAAATTTCCTTAAAGGGGTGAAATAGTCATTGTGATCTCCTTAAAAGGGTGAAATTGTATCATTGACATTTCATTAAAAAGGCAAAATTGGGTTGAAAACTCCTCAAAATGGGGGAAATTTAATCGTTGAGATTTCCTTAAAGGGGAGATTTTGAGTCATTGAGATCTCCTTAAAAGGGTGATTTTGAGTCATTGAGATCTCCTTAAAAGGGTGATTTTGAGTCATTGAGATCTCCTTTTAAGGGTGAAATTGAGTCATTAATATCTTAAGAGTAGGAAATTTAGTCATTGAGGCCTCCTTAAAAGGGTGAAATTTAGTCATTGAGGTCTCCTTAAAAGGGTGAAATTTAGTCATTGAGGTCTCCTTAAAAGGGTGAAATTGAGTCTTTGAGATCTCCTTAAAAGGGTGAAATTAAGTCATTGAGATCTTAAAAGGGGGAAATTGAGTCATTGAGATCTCTTTAAATGGATGAAATTTAGTCATTGAGATCTCCTTAAAAGAGTGAAATTGAGTCATTGAGCTCTCCTTAAAAGGGTGAAATTGAGTCAATGTGATCTCCTTAAAAGGGTGAAATTGAGTCATTGGGATCTTAAAAGTGTGAAATTGAGAACTATATTCATTACATCTTTTAGGTTTGGAGAGTGAACACCGGCCAGTGTCTACGGAAGGTGGAAAGGGCCCACTCTGAAGGAGTCACATCTCTCGCCTTTAATAAAGACAACAGTCAAGTAATGTCAACATCATTTGATAACACTATCAGGTAAAGAAGGTTATTAATTTTTTGGTTTTCACTTTTTTTTATTTTTATTGCAACATTGTATAGTATTCATTCCTACTTATGTGATAATTAAGATATTTTCTGTTAATGATTTCTACAGTACCACTAATATTTTCATATTGAAGGTACATATAAGTATTTATTAATTTCATGAGTAATGTTAGATTTATTTTTACTATCGTACTGATATGGTTAGTAGGCTGCGGCCGGGAATAACACATATTTACTATTGGGTTGCCATCCCCTATCTCGCTACCTTACGTTAAAGTAAATGGTCCTGTTTGACCAACGAAAAATATTGAGCATCACCCCTTGTTTTGGTTCTGGGAAAGGGGACCCAACAAGTAAATGAATACCAGGAGAATTTTTGTATATGTGTATTCTATTATAAAAAATTTTCACTGACTTATGAGCATTATATTATAAAATTGTTTCACTGTCTTAGAAATGGTTGAGAAATTTGGTTCAGTTATTGAAGGAGTAAATTAAGAAAATTATAGAAAAGTACTTATGTTTTAAAGCAAAATAAACAATAAACTAATGTTCTATCCTCAGTAAATTATACATGAATAAGTATAAGTGGGATGGGAACTTCTAAGAAAAAAATTACTAAAAGAAAAGTAATGGTCACATGGTTGAAATTATACATCCACAGTGAGACCTAAGATACAATCAGCTGTAAGAATACATTCACTGGACTGGGATGTGATTATTTAAAATTATTCATTTTTTGTTCAGTTACCAAGAATTGTTTTCAGTCTTGCATCTACATGCACTAAGGTCACACAATGCACATACAGTCCATAAAATTCTTTTTCCAGATATGACATGAACCAGGTGGCATTGCCATTGATTTTGTGTGGCAGTGTTCAGTTGTGGCCCCAGTCCAGAACTGATCACGATCAAAGCACCTAAAACAATTCCATTCCGCTAACTGTTTTCATCAAGTTCCCTACGTAGTGTAGGATGTTGCACAAACCTGAAATAAAAGAACATGGTTGAGTGGCAATAAGTGGAAATTAGGTTGATGTGATGATAGATTATGTAGGAAAAGAATATGTACATAGAAAACTAAATATAAATTCTTCATCCTCCTAAATGCTCATCTACATATTCATAAAACATTATGACTTAATTTTCCACGTTTAGATATTATACAGCATTTATAGTACATCATAATGCCATAATGAACTTCATCTGATTCCTCAGTCATTCTTCTATCCCAACATGGGAATTAAAGCAAAGGCAAATATATACCAAGAAAATTACTTTTTTAAAAATACTTTGATAGGTAATCAATTTGCAAATTTATAGATCTTCCGAGTCTCAAAATTCTGTCTCAGGACACATGCCAGAATTTAGCAATTTGCTGGCATGCAATACTATCCTTCTTCAGCACTGGAGATAAGCTGAGATGACAACTCTCCAGATACAAACTTTTTGAGTCTCTTCAGGTTCCTCTGGATAGTTTCCTCATCTAGGACACTCAGCAGGTGTCAAGACATCCTGCCAAGTGGCCTGATGACAAGCAGAGGCATTGATAGTGACCAAGAACTGTTCCAGCCAACTTTCCGCCCCACTGGGTCAGTTTTGAGGAGCTTCCTCTTCAGCTCCTTCCGGTCTAGGGTACTCCGTGGGTAGGCAGACTGGTATAGGGAAGCCAAACGAACTGGGTAAATTTTTAACAGTTCGCCTGACTTCCATGTGGCGCTGTTGAACCGGGCTCTCCTCCCATGCTACATAATATCAATCAAGGAGGAAATCCTTCATCTTCAGTTAGGAGGTCTCAGACCCACCATAGGCTGAAAAGCCTTTATTCCTATGCAGATACAATCTTCCGTGTCATTTATATGGTTTACTCTTACGTTGATTTTCTACAACAAGAAAGAAAGATGCCTAATAGGTTACTAGGCAACTCCACTGGTCCCCTTTCGAACTCTGAAGAGCAAGTGGTCGCAAACATCGGACCCTCCTCCAGTGGTGGCCGAGACAGGCGAATCTGCTACCAGGCATACCCCTACAGGTTCTTCCTCTGGAGTTCCTTTTATTCTCTGATATCTCTCACCAAGGGTGGGATACTCACCGTTGAAGGGAGCATATTTCAGGCTTTTCACATCAATTACCTGGAAATGAAAGCAGCATCTAGCACTACTCTACTTGTCTAGTCCATCACTCACCCTACATCACCAAGCAAGGAGGCTCAGTATCCCACCTGCTATGCCAGTTAGCAGTGGGAATCCACCATTTGGTGCAAATCAATCCAGTGCAGTATCTTCTCAGTGAGATTCATTCCTAGGAAGAGGAATGTCATTGTGGACCATCCAAGTTGAAAATGGAACACAGTGGACTCAGAATGGTCTTTGCTTCATCTGGTGGTGAAGAGTCTTGTGACTTTGTAGGGTTCCCCGACACTAGACATGTTTGCCAGTCGTAAGTCAAATTTTGTTGAATTTTGGCCTAAGGTAGTAGACTTTGCCTAACTCCCATGCCCACAATTTCCATCTACAAAAGTCAAAAAGTAGTCCCATTTCTTATGAAATAAATATCAGGTTATTGCAAATGTTTTGCTTCCTGCAGTAAATGATATAATGGTTCATTATAGTGTTCTTTTATCCTATTACAGTATACAAACTTTTGATACAATGTTTGAGTTTTATGAATACGGTTTGATTTGTGTTTATTTCCTCAAATGTTTGTAAGTTGAGAAATTTCTTTAATCCTTTGATGTCTGCTTTTGTTGATGTTTCATCTCTATTTAGGTCATGACTTAGAGGGGCCTGACACATCAGCCCCGCCTCTTCACGAGTTGGCTGAGCTGTCTTGATTTGTTTACCATTTGATTTTACAGTATAAATCTTTTGGGGTCTTTTCATGAGTGACCTCTTCTTGATGGAGACTTCCTCCCACCCAAGGAAGACTACCTATATAAATTACTCTGAACTTTGTATCCATGTAGGAATAAACTACAAATTTTTAAAACAATTTGTATTTTTCCTAGCTACTTAAATCAGAGACATTTATGCAAACGTCTCACCTCATCCACACAAGTCTTGACCAGGATAGAGTGAAGCTTGCCTCACAGTAGCATGTAACACTACCCAGTAGTGAAGTTGCCTAATGACTTTCTGGTCGTAAAAAATTGACATAGGAGTACACCAATGCCCCAGTATACGAAGCTTCGATTGACAAATTTTCGATGATATAAATAAAATCATTTTGTCCCATGCTTCGATCTACATACCAAAAATTTGAAGTTACGATATTTTTAACGATAATTTGTAGCTGTAAAATTTATCAACTTCAAAAAAGTGCAAAAAATAAAAGTTTCGGTATGATTGTATAATCATTGTGTAAACGTACACATTCACAACAGAAACTAAGCAAAAAAACAACCATATTGTTATGAGCAATTACATTTGCTAACAGCTGTTTGCTTGTATTTCAGTCACTGTATGATAGTAAAAAATTGCTGTTGTTATGTTACAAAGTTAAATAGAATAAGACTGATATATCTTTACTTTTCAATATTTAACTTAGCCGGTGATTATATAGCTGCAACTCTGTTGCTCGACAGACAACTCTACGGTAAAAACTCGCCAGCGATCGCTACACAGGTTGCGGGTGTGCCCAACAGCGCCATCTGTCGACCAGATACCCAGTTCTCAATGTAAACAAAGACTCAATTTTTTCTAATTGGTGAAGTACTATATTCTAGTTTTGAGCTTTCGCTGTGCAGGGTTTCTCTTCACAAATCCTTGAACTCTTTTTGATAACGGATTCTTTGTTGATGACTTTTTGATAGTTTTTTGGAATTTCCCTTTGACCAATTCAAAATGGCTGACCCTTCACAAGTCCCCAAATTTAGGAAGTGCAATGCTAGGGACTGTTCAAGGCGTCTTCCGAAGGCTTCTATCGACCCTCACACTGTTTGTTCCAATTGTCGGGATAAAACCTGTCAATTGGAAGATCGGTGTGAGGAGTGCGTTGGCCTTTCGGAATTCGATTTTATCGAATTTCAAAAGTATACACGTAGGCTAGAGAGAGATAGAGTTAGGAGAAGATCTTCTCGTTCTATTGATATATCCTCTCCTCATGCCCCACAACCTATTCCTTCCCCTGTAGTGGTTGCTCCTAACCCCCCTCCTGGCACTCAGGAACCATCGATGGCTGATATGATGCGTGCCATCCAGGCTCTGGGTGAGAGAGTTGAGTCCCTTGCTAGTGACCGTAATCAGCTCATGGCGGATGTGAAGGAGCTTAAGTGCCAAAGTGCAGTGGGAAGTGCTAAAGTGCCGAGTGATAGTGTTGTGGATAGTGTTGCGCTTGAGGGTTCGTCTGTTCGTGCCTGTCGTCCTCCTAGTCCGGGACCTCTTGCAAGCTCCCAAGTCCAGGGGAGAAGCAATGTCGTACGACGCATGGGTTCGAGAGGCTTTAATCAACGAACAGACGTTCCCTCCGTGGTATCGGGCGTATCTACCCAAGATCGCTCCTACCTAACTAAGACGAGAGAGCCCATTTATACCTCGTCTTCTGAAGGTGTTTCTCGCAAGAAACTTTGGACCAAGGTCTCGCGACCGTTAAAACGTAAGTCGGTCCCTTCAGCACAAGTCCAACGGCCCGGTTGTAGCCACTGGGTCAGTTCGGACTCGCTGCCGTCATCCGATGACTGCTCACCGCCTAAGAGAGGCAAAGCGGTACCGCTTCAGACAGTAACACCGTCTGTCGCCGCACCTGCTCCCGTAGACCCTAAGTGGTCTCTATTGCAAGACATGCAGTCTAAACTTACGTCTCTGATGCAGGACTTTCGTGCGGAGAAGGTTGCTGCCGCACCAGCTAGTGCAGTACCTAGCCTACAACCCTCCATACGATCGGTTGTGCGTCCTGTGGACGCTGAGGTAACCTTCTCACGCACACCAGTTGAGAGAGTTCCTCCACCCATGCGTTCCAGTGTGATCTGCCAGCCGCATGTTGACGTTAAGCGACGCACGGAGGTTGCCGTTGACGTTAAGCGACGCACGGAGGTTGCCGTTGACGTTCGGGAGGTTCAACAACCGTCAGAGTTGCTTTGTTTTGACGCGGTGCGTCAACCTCCGCAACCCAGTGTGGTTTCCACTGCGCACCCACATCAGTCCAGACAGTCTGGAGTAGACGCTGTGCGTCCCCGCGCTGCCATGGTTGTTGCCAGCTCACAGACTGGGCAGCAATTCCATGAAGTTGCGTCCGGCTCAGTCACGCATGCACCAGTGCGACCGGACTCAGCGAACCAGCCGTTACCCACTCCATTGCCGTTTCCTCATCAGTTGTCAGATAAGGAACTTTCTGATGATGATGTTGCTGCACACATAGATGAACCACAATCAGATTTGGACGAGCCTAAGTCTACTCAACCCTCTTTGGACTTTAGAAAAGTTTTGGCCATTTTCAAAGAGCTGTTTCCGTACCAGTTTGTTTCTGTGGCTCCTCGTTCTCCGCCTTCAGAGTTTGTGTTAGGCATGCCGTCTACCACTCCTGCCTTTACTAGACTCGTCCTCGCACGCTCGTCCAAGAGAGCTTTGCGGGTGATAGGAGAATGTTTGCAGTCCAAGAAGAGTTTAGGGAAGACAGCCTTTGCGTTTCCCCCTGCTAGACTCTCTTCTAGATCGAGCGTCTGGTATGCCACGGGAGAAGTTCTCGGCTTGGGAGTTCCTGCCTCTGCCCAGGGTGACTTCTCAAGTCTTGTAGACTCTCCCCGCCGCCTTGCCATGAGACGCTCAAAGATATGTTGGTCATTTTCGGACCTGGACCACCTTTTGAAAGGTATCTTTAGGGCCTTCGAAGTTTTTAACTTCTTAGACTGGTGTCTAGGAGCCCTAAGCAGAAAGATCTCTCCGACAGAGAAAGAGACTTCCTTGCTCATTATGTCCTGCATGGACAAGGCCGTACGTGATGGGTCTAATGAGCTTGCTGCATCGTTTGTGTCCGGAGTCCTTAAAAAGCGTGAAAATCTCTGTTCATTCCTTTCAGCTGGAGTTACACCGTGCCAGAGATCTGAGCTTCTCTTTGCTCCTCTTTCCAAGTGCCTTTTTCCAGAAGCCCTGATTAAGGAAATAGCCGCTTCGTTGGTACAGAAGGACACTCACGATCTTGTTGCGTCCTCCGCTCGCAAAGCTCCCCCTTTGCCTACCTTGTCAGCTAGACCAAGGATGGACACTCCAGCGTCCCGTTTTATTCCGCCCTTTCGTGGCAGAGCCTCCAGCAGAGGAGGTGCTCGTGCCGAAGGGAAACGAGGAAAGAAGAAAGGATCCAAGTCCTATAAGGGCAGAGTCTGACTGCCCGCATCTTCAGACAGCAGTGGGAGCCAGACTCAAGAACTTCTGGCAGACCTGGGAGAAGAGAGGCGCAGATGCACAATCTGTGAAGTTGCTCAGAGAGGGGTACAAGATCCCTTTTGTACGGAAACCCCCTCTAGCAACGTCTCCCATCAATCTCTCTCCCAGGTACAGAGAGGAAGACAAGAGACGAGCCTTGAAACGGGAAGTGTCTCTTTTACTAGAGAAGGGAGCGGTGGTCAAAGTCTCGGACCTTCAATCTCCGGGATTCTACAACCGCCTCTTCTTGGTGTCAAAGAAGACAGGAGGGTGGAGGCCGATGCTAGACGTCAGTGCTCTGAATGTCTTTGTCACAAAGCAGACGTTCTCCATGAAGACCACAAAGTCAGTCTTAGCAGTGGTCAGAAGGGAAGACTGGATGGTCTCATTAGACCTAAGGGACGCCTACTTCCACGTCCCCATCCACCCGGACTCCCAACCTTTTCTGAGATTCGTTTTCGAAAAGGTTGTCTACCAGTTTCAAGCCCTGTGCTTTGGCCTAAGCACAGCTCCTCTTGTGTTTACGAGGCTGATGAGGAATGTAGCCAAATTCCTCCATTTATCGGATATCCGAGCCTCCCTCTATTTGGACGACTGGCTTCTCAGAGCCTCTTCCAGTCGTCGCTGTCTGAAGGATCTAAAGTGGACTCTAGATCTGACCAAGGAATTGGGTCTCCTTGTCAATATGGAAAAGTCACAACTGGTCCCATCCCAAACTATTGTGTATTTAGGGATGGAGATTCACAGTCTAGCTTTTCGGGCTTTTCCGTCGGCCCCCAGAATCAGCCAAGCCCAGTTATGCATCCAGAACATGCTGAAGAAGGAACACTGCTCAGTCAGGCAGTGGATGAGTCTGGTAGGGACGCTATCATCCCTGGAACAATTTGTGTCATTAGGAAGACTACACCTCCGTCCTCTTCAATATCATCTAGCTTTTCACTGGAAAAAGGACAAGACGCTAGAAGCGGTCTCGATCCCCATTTCCGAAAAGATGAAGTCTTGCCTGACTTGGTGGAAGGACAGTATCAATCTAAGAGAGGGTCTTCCCCTGGCTGTTCAGACTCCCAACCACGTTCTCTTCTCGGACGCATCGGACGTAGGCTGGGGAGCGACATTAGACGGTCGGGAATGTTCAGGACTGTGGAACTCGAGTCAAAGGATCATGCATATCAACTGCAAGGAGCTACTGGCAGTACATCTGGCCTTGAAAAGCTTCAGGTCTCTCCTTCGAGGCAAAGTGGTGGAAGTGAACTCGGACAACACCACTGCCTTGGCGTACATCTCCAAGCAAGGAGGGACCCACTCACTGACGTTGTACGAGATCGCAAGGGACCTGCTCATCTGGTCAAAAGGTCAAAACATATCACTAGTAACGAGGTTCATCCAGGGCAACTTGAATGTCATGGCAGATTGTCTCAGTCGGAAAGGGCAAGTAATTCCAACGGAATGGACCCTCCACAAGGATGTATGCAAGAGACTTTGGGCCACTTGGGGCCAACCAACCATAGATCTCTTTGCAACCTCAATGACCAAGAGGCTCCCAATATATTGCTCACCAGTCCCGGACCCAGCAGCAATACATATAGATGCCTTTCTCCTAGATTGGTCGCATCTAGATCTATACGCATTCCCACCGTTCAAGATTGTCAACAAGGTACTGCAGAAGTTCGCCTCTCACGAAGGGACAAGGTTGACGCTAGTTGCTCCCCTCTGGCCCGCGAGAGAATGGTTCACCGAGGTACTTCGATGGCTAGTAGACGTTCCCAGAAGTCTTCCTCTAAGGGTGGACCTTCTACGTCAGCCACACGTAAAGAAGGTACACCAAAGCCTCCACGCTCTTCGTCTGACTGCCTTCAGACTATCGAAAGACTCTCGAGAGCTAGAGGCTTTTCGAAGGAGGCAGCCAGTGCGATTGCTAGAGCAAGGAGAGCATCCACCCTTAGAGTCTACCAATCGAAGTGGGAAGTCTTCCGAAACTGGTGCAAGTCAGTATCTGTATCCTCGACCAGTACTTCTGTAGCTCAAATAGCTGACTTTCTCTTATACCTGAGAAAAGGACGATCCCTTTCAGCTCCCACTATCAAGGGCTACAGAAGCATGTTGGCATCGGTCTTCCGGCATAGAGGCTTAGATCTTTCCAACAATAAAGATCTTCAGGACCTCCTTAAGTCTTTTGAGACCACGAAGGAGCGTCGTTTGGTTACACCTGGTTGGAATTTAGACGTGGTACTAAGATTCCTCATGTCAGACAGGTTTGAGCCGCTACAATCAGCCTCCCTGAAAGATCTCACTTTAAAGACACTTTTCCTGGTATGCTTAGCCACAGCTAAAAGAGTCAGTGAGATTCATGCCTTCAGCAAGAACATAGGATTTTCGTCAGAAAAAGCTACATGTTCGCTACAACTTGGTTTTCTAGCCAAAAATGAGCTGCCGTCTCGACCTTGGCCGAAATCGTTCGATATTCCCAGCTTATCGAATATGGTAGGCAATGAACTAGAAAGAGTCTTATGCCCTGTGAGAGCTCTTAAGTTCTATTTAAAGCGAACTAAACCTTTACGAGGCCAATCTGAAGCTTTATGGTGTTCAGTTAAGAAACCATCTTTGCCTATGTCAAAGAATGCTTTATCCTACTTTATCAGACTGTTAATACGAGAAGCTCATTCACATCTGAGTGAGGAAGACCAAGCATTGCTTAAGGTGAGGACACACGAAGTTAGAGCTGTCGCAACTTCCGTGGCTTTTAAGCAAAATAGATCTCTGCGAAGTATAATGGACGCAACCTATTGGAGAAGCAAGTCAGTGTTTGCGTCTTTTTATCTAAAGGATGTCCAGTCTCTTTACGAGGACTGCTACACACTGGGACCATTCGTAGCAGCGAGTGCAGTAGTGGGTGAGGGCTCAACCACTACAATTCCCTAATTCCATACCCTTTTAATCTTTCTCTTGAAATGTTTTTATTGTTGTTTTTTGGGTTGTCCGGAAGGCTAAGAAGCCTTTCGCATCCTGGTTGATTTGACGGGTGGTCAAAGTCATTTCTTGAGAGCGCCTAGATTAGGGGTTTTGATGAGGTCCTGTTGTATGGGTTGCAACCCTTGATACTT
Organism: Palaemon carinicauda; assembly: GCF_036898095.1. Taxonomy (NCBI): domain Eukaryota; kingdom Metazoa; phylum Arthropoda; class Malacostraca; order Decapoda; family Palaemonidae; genus Palaemon; species Palaemon carinicauda. The sequence goes on from NC_090756.1 coordinate 81,022,942, forward strand.
CAGATCCTAGGGGTCGATCAGCATCCTAAGAGGATCGCGAGGCTCCGTAAGGAAGACGTACTTAAAAGGCAGAGTAATTGTTCAAGTCGACTTCCTTACCAGGTACCTATTTATTTTGTTTTTGTTATTTTGATTACTTCTAAAATGAAATAAAAAACTCTTAGCTCATATAAGTATAAACATATATTACTGGTCTCTACCCACCATCCTGGGTGTGAATCAGCTATATAATCACCGGCTAAGTTAAATATTGAAAAATGTTATTTTGATTATAAAATAAATTTTTGAATATACTTACCCGGTGATTATAAATTAAATGACCCTCCCTTCCTCCCCAATAGAGACGCAGTGGGACGAGGAGAAAATTGAGTCTTTGTTTACATTGAGAACTGGGTATCTGGTCGACAGATGGCGCTGTTGGGCACACCCGCAACCTGTGTAGCGATCGCTGGCGAGTTTTTACCGTAGAGTTGTCTGTCGAGCAACAGAGTTGCAGCTATATAATCACCGGGTAAGTATATTAAAAAATTTATTTTATAATCAAAATAACATATTATACCCTTATTCACTCTGGAGAAAAGATCAAGGATATATACTGTCAAATATAAATCGGGAAAAGGTCTGTCCGAAACTGGAGGAAGAACATGGTGTTTTATTATAACATAATCTCATATAAGAGGGTGTATTTTTGTTTATGAAAAGGTAAACAAAATCGCATAAAAACTACCTAACTAATTGATAGAAAAATTAAAATTTTCTGAAGCACCACAAACATCACATACATATACCAAGGCACTTCCCCCAATTTTGGGGGTTAGCCGACATCAAACAAATGAAAAAAAAGGGGGACGTTTCCTCTCTATGTTCCTCTCTCTCTAGGAAACGGATTAAACTTGAGTAAACTTTGATATGCCATTAAACTAGTATTTGGAATAAAACTATTTACCATAGTATGATAAAATGATAATTCAAGCATTAACTGTTTGTTTTGAGTAATTAAAAAGATACTTCAGAAGTTTGATATAATCAGCTGATCCGGAAAGCATAGACGGTAGTAAATGAAAACAATGGAAAAGATTACCGGTAATTATCACGGTTTTTATTTTTTAATACAATACTAATATGTGAATATTACATACATTATTACTGGATACAGTTAAGTGAAACATCAATTCTAGCAAAATCCTATTTATATCAAATGCAGTTGTTCGTTCATTCAAAATTGCACCACCCTATGTGTAACACAAAAACAAATGAACCAACAACTGTATTTGATACAAATAAGGTTTTGGTAAATTGGATGTTTCACTTAATAACCAAAATAATGCATGTGGTATTCACATATTAGTATCATACTGTATTGTGAAATAAAAACAACAAATATTAATCTTTTCCAATATTTTCATTTGATAATTTCATGACGCTAATGTCAATGCTTTCCTGATCGGCTGATTATGGCAAACATCCAAAAGAAATTTTTTCATTTTCCAAAAGAAACAATTAATGCTTGAACTATAATTTTTGCATATTAGGGTAAAAAGTTGTATACAAAATACTTTTCTCATGTTTTATTTACTGTCGAGTTTAATGGCATATCACAGTTTAATTTTGGACTTAGTTGTGGGTTTCAGCCCCCAACTGACTGCGCTTGCTTTAATTTTTGTTTTATTCATTCTCTGTGTTTGGATTGTAATTACTTTATTTGTGAAGTTACAAGTTATTTGATCAGTAATTTATAACTAAGGTTATTATTGATTTTATAATTATTATAGAGTAAAGTATGTTTTTATTTTGAAGATTGTAATTATTAGCAGATTATGTTGGTTTTGCTTGCACATTTCATATAGCAACTAACTTTGTTCTTTAATACTGTGGTATCAATTTCCTGTATTTATAAGGAGACACTACAGCATTGAAAATATCACAGTGACATTTTCATTTTCCATTTTTGCTACTCACAGAAACAAAATATACTTTCTAAACTGTCGCTCTTTGGTTACTAATACAGTACTTAATGTTGATATATATTTTTCAGGTATTCTCTAACATTACTGTAAATTAAGTCTTGCATTGGGAAACAAGTGAACTATGGTGAGCTCGTAGGAAAATATCTCAGTTTTTGCAATGGAAGTTAATGGGAAAATATGCTTCAATGAATGAATTTTTGCGGAACGTTTCTTCAGGAACAGTACTCATTCATATAACGGGGTATTGGTGTAAACCCATATAAAGGACTCGGGTTAGTTTAGCAAAGAAGAATACAAATTGTATTAAAAAATTGTGGTCTTAGGTCTCCCCTCTATGATCTTTGATGTTTATTGGGCCTGTAGGCTCGACTTCTTGACTAGAAATGGATGTGGGAAGAGAAGGCTTTGGTAACCCAGGTGAATTATCATTAAGCTTTTCTTTAGGTGGCTGTGTGTGGAGGTGGTGAGAAGCAGCTTATAAAACGCATACCAAAAAGCATTATTGTGTTCATACTGCCTCTTGTCTCCTTGCAACTGACCCTTAAGCTTAATAGTTTCCTTGATTAATGGAAGACATTTTGACTACTTATCCTTAACTATACTTATTTTTTCTTTGGGTAATGCAGGTGAGAGTATTACCTCACTCATGATACCAGGCCCTGATCTGGATAAGTGTGTACTCCCATAGTCTCCTCTATTCAATCCAGGAGGTAGTTCTTTATCATCAGCTTCTTTTTATATTAGCACCTCTCATAAATAATGGTCAGGGGATTATACTAGTATGCCAGTGCATCTATATGTACTGAGTAGGAATTTTACTCAAATAATTACAATCACCAGGTACTAGTATATTTTTATCAATCATATTTATCTTTAGGGTCTTTATTTTTCCTTTTTTAACAGTAATAGATGGTGTGAGGCAAAAATAAAGACCTGAAGGTTTAAAGCTTGCTCATGAATGGCAGAAGCAATGCCCTAGAGACTGATCATATATTATTATTATTATTATTATTATTATTATTATTATTATTATTACTTGCTAAGCTACAACCCTAGTTGGAAAAGCAGGACTCTGTAAGCCCAGGGGCCCTAACAGGGAAAATAGCCCTGTGAGGAAAGGAAACAAGGAAAAATAAAATATTTTAAGAACAGTAACATTGAAATAAGTATTTCTTATATAAACTATAAAAACTTTAACAAAACAAGAAGAGAAATTAGATAGAATAGTGTGCCCAAGTGTACCCTCAAACAAGAGAACTCTACGCCAATACAGTGAAATACCATGGTACAGAAGCTATGGCGCTACCTAAGACTAGAGAATAATAGTTTGATTTTGGAGTGTCCTTCTCCTAGAAGAGCTGCTTATCATAGCTAAAGAGTCTCTTCTACCCTTACCAAGAGGAAAGTAGCCACTGAACAATTGCAGTGCAGTATTTAACCCCTTGGGTGATGAAGAATTGTTTGGTAATCTCAGTGTTGTCAGGTGTATGAGGATAGAGGAGAATTTGTAAAGAATAGGCCAGACTATTCAGTGTATGTGTAGGCCAAGGGAAAGTGAACCATAACCAGAGAGAAGGATCCAGTGTAGTACTGTCTGGCCAGTCAAAGGACTCCATAACTCTCTAGCGGTAATATCTCAACGGATGGCTGCTGCCCTGGCCAACCTACTACTGAAGGAACCTTCCATCAGGACGATATGGCTATCTCACCCAAAAATAGATTTTTCGCTTCGCTCAAAATCCGTTTATTAGGTAAGCTATAACCCTAGTTGGAAAAGCAATATGGAATAAGCCCAAGGGCTTCTACAAGGAAAAATACCTCATTCTGGAAAGGAAATAAATAAAATATATAGAAGAAGTAATGAATATTGAATATAGAAATATGTAAAGACCAGTAACGTTATAGCAGATCTGTCATATATAAGGTATGAAAAGAGGCTACCACAAGAGAGTTATGGGGTCTTTGATTGGCCGGACAGTACTACAATGGATCCTTCTATTTGGTTACGGTTCATTTTCCCTTTGCCTACACATACAACGAATAGTCTTGCCTATTCTTTACAGATTCTCTTCTGTCTTCATACACCTTACAACACAGAAATTACCAAACAATTCTTCTTCACCCAAGGGGTTAACTACTACACTGTAATTTTTTAGTGTCCACTTTTCTCGTGGTAAGTGTAGAAGACACTTTTTAACTATGGTAAGCAGCTCTTCTAGGAGAAGGACACTCCAAAATCAAACCACTGTTCTCTAGGTTTGGGTAGTGCCATAGCCTCTGTATCATGATCTTCCATTGTCTTGGGTTAGAATTCTCTTGCTTAAGTTTACACTTGGGCACACTTTTTCTATCTTATTTCTCTTCCTCTTGTTTTGTTAAAGTTTTTATAGGTGATATATGAAATATTTATTTTAATGTTGTTACTGACGTTAAAATATTTTATCTTCCCTTGTTTCCTTTTCTCACTGGGCTATTTTCCCTGTTGGAGCCTCTTGGCTTATAGCATCCTGCTTTTCCAACTAGGATTGTAGCTTAGCAAGTAATAATAATACTGATAATGATTTAGTATAAAAACATTCTCTGCGAGTTTGAACTTCTGAAATTCCATAGATTCAATTGCTCGATTAGGAAGATCATTCAACAATCTGGTTACAGCTGGAATAAAACTTAGTGTTGATTCTTATGATGGAGAAGGCATAACTGATATAATTAACAAGATTCCTAGTACTTTGTATAGGATGGAACAATCTGAGAAGATCTGAATGCAAATGATGGTCAGAATTATGACAATATTAATGCAACATGCATAACAAACTAACTGAACGAAGGTGCCAGAGATTAATATCTACATCATGAATAAGAAATTAAATATACTGCAAATTTTTCTCTAACAAATTAAGATGAAATTCAGCAGCTGAAGACCAGATAAGAAAACAAAACTTGAAACTAGGTACAATGACTAAATTAAAACATATCTTCAGAATAGGTTAATCACTGAAAATCTTAAAAGACATCCTCAATATGCCAATTTTTGTGTATATGAAGAAGAAAAAAACCGAATATATTTCTCAAAAGTTAATTTGCTATCTAGACTCACACTCAAAATTTTAAAAGTCATATAGAGAGGAAGAAACATTATTAATGCTGAGATCTGGATGTTGAGTAGTTATTGCTGTTGACTTACTTCAGTCATATTTTGAGTTTTGTTAAGGTTTAACTTCATGCACCATTTATGCCATTCACTAATTTTACCTAGATCTCTTGGTAAAGAGAACAACTATCCAAGTCCTATTGCTGAATTAGTATTGATGTGAACATCAGAATATCTGGATACAGTTGAAATAGTTTTGATGTATTAAAGAAAATATATAAAGTTATTTTTTAATAATTTTGAGAATTGTATTTTTAGAAACTATTATGGCTACATTTTCTGAAAGGTATTACAGACCAAGATATCTCCTTCAAGATGAATTATATATATATATATATATATATATATATATATATATATATATATATATATATATATATATATATATATTAGTAATAAGTCTTACTAGTTTATGTTACTTTGATAATTTAATTTGATTCTTTTCTCCTTACAGGGTACATGGCCTAAAGTCAGGGAAAACCTTGAAAGAGTTCCGTGGCCATTCATCTTTCGTCAATCAAGCTACCTTCACTCAGGATGGTCATAATATTATTAGGTGAGTAATGAGCACATATGAAACTGAGTATTCTACATTTTTTTAATTCTCCATCATTAAGAGTTATATAGTTAAAGTGTTTCTTTAACGTGTATTGCATGGCTCATTATACGCAAAAATTAAGACCTTGCAATAATGAACCTAGTTATAACAGATTCTGGATATAAAGGACCAAATCCTGATAACCTTAGTCTTGCACAAGTCGGTTGTGAAAGTCACTATAAGAATAAGTACGCAGTTCCTAGATATTTATATTCATTCACTGTATATTTATTTACCTGAAGGTAATAAAACCCTTTCTGGGTCGACCTGTGACGGCCGATGAAAAGTCCTTCTATCTACCTTTTCTGATATAAATCTTCCAAATATACCAGAGAAAAATAAAAGCATGGAATGCAGAGGTTATTACCTTCGCGCGAGCACCTCGTGAGTGTCATGTCTACATCGGGGGCGTGTGAAAACCACTATTCACAGGCTGTCTTCCAATTAGATAACTCCTTCATCAAAGGGAAGGGCCGTAACAAAGACCCCAGAAACCACACTTGCACCACGAAATTTATTTACCTGAAGGTAATAAAACCATTTTTATCTTGTTATTATTAGTGTAACTTCATGATAAATATCTTATTCAAGGAATAATTCTATATCAATAAAATAAAAAAATATTTATGTAATCTCATATGATAACATGTAAATAGTGTCAGCTGATTTCAAGCTACCACTATTGAGCATATATATATAAATAACAAATAGTATTGTTATGAAAGGAAAACCATTGTTTTGCTAATCTTTTATCTCCAAAAACAAATGAATACGTCAACAAATGCAATTACACATCCAATTGATAACTAATGATAGTAATGGCTCTTTGTAAACTATAAGAACTAGTAGTCTCTAATGTATTGGTATATATGCTATATATATTACATGATGTTTTGAATAAGTTTGGAAGTTACGTATATAATGTATGCAATTTCCTAACTATTCAAAATATCTCTATTATAAATACTTAGAAATATCAATATGTTAGACTACCACAGTTGTCATATTTTTATTAAAAGCCATTACTATCATTAATTATCAATTGGATGTGTAAATGCATTTGTTCTTTCTTTCTGATTGACAATGGAATGTAAAAGAATAATTTCTCTTTTGGGTGTCATCTATAGGATGAACAGGATAAAGAATTGGTTTTATTTTGTTTAATTTGAATTTATGAGGATACCGTAAAACAACATTTGTAATAACATCATCTTTACATAACCAAAACCTAGCTTATTCACGATGGTTTTGTAATTTAACAGTTGCCTTTTGCTATAGATAAGATAAATAAAAAAAAAAAAATTGCCTTAATTTTTTATCTCGTCTTGTCTTAAGCTCATCTTATATACGGAAATTTACATCAATTTATATATTTATTTGTAAATATAGCAGTCTTGTATATAATTGTTTATGATTTTGTTTGATTATAATCTTTAGAAAAGAAGTAGCAGCAGTTCCCAGATTAGCCGCTTGTGTTTTCCAGCACTCTATTCAGTTTGCTTTGAATCGGTCCATGCTTGCAGTAACTTTGATTTCATGAGTTTAATTTCATTTACATTCCTTAAGTATACCATACAAGGGTTAACCCCTTTGCTACGATGATGTTGCTTGACATCAAAACTTGCCCTGTACTACATACGATGATATCCCAGATACGTCATTTACAAATAGAAATCTTACATACATACATATACCAAGGCACTTCCCCCAATTTTGGGGGGTAGCCGACATCAAACAAATGAAACAAAAAAGGGGACGTCTCCTTTCTATGTTCCTCCCAGCCTGACAAGGGACTCAACCGAGTTCGGCTGGTACTGCTAGGGTGCCACAGCCCACCCTCCCACATTATCCACCACAGATGAAGCTTCATAATGCTGAATCCCCTATTGCTGCTACCTCCGCGGTCATCCAAGGCACCGGAAGAAGCAGCAGGGCCTACCAGAACTGCGTCACAATCGCTTCATATGGAAGATAAATTCACTTATATATCCTACAAAAGAGTACAGCATATGGTCTTATATCACACGTTAGAAATTTCACTAAAAAAATCTCTCCTCCGTTATATTAGCCCCTCCTCGATTCTTCAGCCAACTTCCGAAGTCTTTGGGATTCTAACCTTTATTTCCGATTATTTAACCTGTTAAGCATCACCCACGTGATAAACCTTTGACCACGATCTACTCAGTACCACCTTCAACTGTATATTCCGGTCATGACTTTAACTGCCTTTTTCAAGTCATCAGTCTTGTGATAATGCGTTTACCCGTATAGTAAGTATAGGGTCACCACTTGGCAACACTCTCAGCATATGTAAGCTGTAAATAGAAACTTATATGATGTCTGGCAACTATTTTTCTGAAGGTAGCTTGATGTTAGAAAATTGGTTTCCTCTCAGTGCGCTTCGGGCGTTCATGCAGAAAAGGTTGTTTGTGGTTCCTTTTACAATGAGCGGTCTAAAGAGGAAGGTTATTTCTTTAGATGAAATGATATTCTTGTTGAGGAATTTGATAATGATAACCTGTTTGATAATGAGAGCAGTAGTTCGGAATCCTCCAGTAATGAGGATATTGAAGAAACAAAGTTTTCTTTCGATGCTGAGAGCAAAAAGGATTTCTTATTGCCGAATGACTGGACAGCAAGATTTCACAAATCTATATAGGAAAGGAAACGCCGAGAGAGAGAGAGAGAGAGAGAGAGAGAGAGAGAGAGAGAGAGAGAGAGAGAGAGAGAGAGAGAGAGAGAGAGAGAGAGAGAAAATAAAGTGGATAAATAATGTACAAATATATGACGAACATATTTGAAAACTATACAGGAAACGATATGGAGAGAGAGAGAGAGAGAGAGAGAGAGAGAGAGAGAGAGAGAGAGAGAGAGAGAGAGAGAGAGAGAGAGAGAGAGAGACACACTCTTGTCCCTTTGCTTTTGTTGCTGATCCTGGTGTAAGATTTATGACTGAAGATAAAAAGAACCCATTAGAATATTCAGTATTATGGAGACCTTTTGAAATGAAATAATAGTAGTATTAAATTTTTTTTTATTCCACCATTTAATTAATATCCCTACTTTAATTATAAATACAAATTATAAGCTTAAAGAAATGAAATTAACTCTGAAAAATGATCATTAGTGAAATGACCGCTCAGGACAAAAAAAGCGTGACGGTACGTTAGCGGCAACCTGGTCCAGGGGGGACGCTTAACAGGTTGAGAGCTATATTAGTCTTTTTATTTTGCCATATAGAATCACAATGGTGACATCTCCTAATTGGGGAATTACTTAGACCCCACCTGACACCCCCAGCCTAGAGACGTAGGGATCGTCTCATCTCACCCTACCAACAACTGAAACACTTTCAATTCTAGTCTTTATTCATGATTATGTAAGGGCTATTTTAGCGCATCTCTAAGTTGATTTACATGCTCAAATTACGCAGAAGTCCTGTAACGTGTGAAGTAGTTATGTTTTCTTCAACCATCCCCAGTTCTCCCTCTCTGACTCTCACACATAGCGTCACCAGAACACCAGTCATGCAAATTGTTGAAAACTCTGTTTGATCAAATTCCGTTACTCATATCTAAAATCACACCAAATTATCTCTATATCATTGATAATTACCTGAAAATGTCTATCTTCCTCTTATTTTTTTTACAAATTTATAATTTCATATGTTTACATTTCACAGATGTTAGGATATTTCCTCAATATCGAATCACTTACCAGATTTGTAACCCTGAAAGCTGTAAACACTATGACACAAGATGTAATTTTCAATATTAAACTTACCCGATAATCATGTAGCTGTCAACTCCGTTGCCCGACAGAATTCTACGGGAGGGATACGCCAGCTATCACTATACTAGAAGGGGGTGTACTCACCAGCGCCACCTGTGGCCAGGTACTACAGTACTTCTTGTTGACACCTCCTCAATTTTTCCTCTGTCGTGCTTCCGGCAAGACGTTCTGGGATACTCTTATGATCTTGGAGTATTGTTCACGGCTTTTGGTGAAGTATTTCTCTCAGATTTCGGCTGTCGCTATACTGGAAAACTTCTATATTAGCTTAGATAGCTTTTATTTAGTTCTGATTAATGGTTACCGATCTTTTTGCTTGATTTGGAATCTCCCTTGGCTAACTCTTTGATTCAAGATGTCTGACATTTCACAAGCCCCACCCCATAGACGATGTAGGTCTTGTAATAGGCGTATTCCGAAGGCCTCGGTAGATCCTCACACCGCTTGTTCTGACTGTAGGGAAAGACCCTGTCAGTTAGAAGATCGATGTGAGGAATGCGCCGGACTTTCGGAACTTGATTTTGTCCGATTCCTGAAATATTCAACCAAGTTAGAGAGAGAGAGAGTTAGGAGGAGTTCTTCTCGCTCTTCACTTTTTTCCTCACCTCATGATCCCCTACCTTTTCCTCCCCCTGTAGTGGCTACCCCCGAACCTACTATTTGCCCTCAACCTGATATGTCTGTTGTTTTGCGTGCCATTCAGCCTTTAGGTGACAAAGTGGAGTCGGTGGTTAGTGATCATAAGTCTCTTATGGCCAAAGTCAAGGAACTTAAGGTCAAAAGTGCAGTGGGAGGTAATAGTGCCAGTGCTGTGACAAGTGCTAGTGTCAGTGCAGTGCCAAGTGCTAGTGTCAGTGTCAGTGTGGTGCGTGAGGGTACTTCTGTGCGTGCCAGTCGTCCTCCCAGTCCGGGACCTCTTGCAAGCTCCCAAGCCCAGGGGAGAAGCAATGTCGAAGGGCAAAAGGGTTCGGCAGGCCTTGATCGGCGCACAGAAGTATCCTCGGTGGTTGCGGGCGTGTCTTACAGAGACCGTCACTCCCACCCGCAGACGATTGAGCCCGTCTTTTACTCGTCTGCTGAAGAATTGTCAGGGAGAAAACGCTGGACTCAGGTCTCAAGACCTCTCAAACGCAAAGTCCAGACCTCAAGAGCTCTACAACCTGGCTGCAGTCATTGGATTAGCTCTGACTCTCCGCAGTCATCAGGTGACTGCACACCTCCTAAGAGGGGTAAGGTGCTGCCGCAACAGACCTCTTCTTCTGTTAAGGCTTTGCCTCAGCAGACCTTAGTGTCTGCCGACCCCAAGTTGACTTTACTGCAGTCCATGCAGTCACAGCTTGCGGTCTTAATGCGTGAGTGTCAGGCTGAGAAGGTTACACCTCCTCCTGCGATCGCTCCGCCTAACCGCAGTCCAGTCTGCCAGGCGTACGATGTTGAGGCTCCTCAGGATACCTTACCGCGTACTGAGTTGCCAATTTCCAGCGGTGTGCAGCAACCTCCGCCTTCCTTAAGGCAACCTCAGCAATGGGAACAGGAAGCTTATGCCTTACTTCCTCCGCTTCCGCTTGCGGTTCCACCAGTGAGGCAACACTCTCTTGAGGTACGACAACCTCTTCCATCCATGAGGCAGACACCTCAGCTCTCGCTGCAGCGACCTCAACCCTCCTCAAGGCGAGAGCCTCAACACCTTAGCCTTGCGCCTCAGGAACCTCAACTCGCGAGACAAGAACTGCGTTCTGCGCAGCCGCTACCTCAACTCTCGCAGCTCACACCTCAGGAACCTCAAATCGTTCCTCAGGAACCTGCTACTGCGCATCCGCAACCCTTACAGCAAGCGCAACTCTTGAGTCAAGACACTCATGCCAGGAGTCAGCCTCCTCAACCCATGCGCCTACCTTCCGCTACTCTTTTTGACCAGCCTTTGCAGCCTGAACCTCAGGTTTTAATTCATCAACAGAGACTTGAGGATGAAACCACAAGCGTTTTTGCACCCGCCTGTTCAGATTCTGCTGTTCAGCATACCACTGTTCCATTACCTCTCACTTCGCTACACTCTGGTGATGAGGTTTCTGATGAGGAAGCTGCGCACCTGGATCCCTCATCAGACGTGGAAGAATCCAAGTCTTCTCCTCCACCTATTGACTTTCGTAAGGTCCTGGCTCTTTTCAGAGAGGTATACCCGGACCATTTTGTCTCTGCTACCCCCCGCTCTCCGCCATCTGAGTTTTCGCTGGGCATGCAGCCTGTCAAGTCAACATATACTAAGCTCGTCTTTGCAAGGTCCTCTAAGAGAGCTTTAAGAATTTTAGGGGAGTGGTTGCAGTCTAAGCAGCAACTAGGGAAGACTTCCTTTATGTTCCCGCCGACTAAGCTCACTTCTAAAGCGGGCGTATGGTATGCCACAGGAGAGGAACCAGGCTTGGGAGTACCTGCCTTTGCCCAGGCTGACTTCTCAAGTTTGGTCGACTCTCCTCGTAGAACAGCAATGAGGCGCTCTAAGGTTTGCTGGACCTTCTCCGATCTAGACCACTTCCTAAAGGGTGTATTTCGTGCCTTTGAGATGTTCAATTTTCTTGACTGGTGCCTGGGAGCCCTTAGCAAGAAGACCTCCCCTGCGGACAAGGACTCGGCCATGCTTTTAATGTCCTGCATGGATAAAGCTATTAGGGATGGATCTGGCGAGCTTGCTTCAATGTTTGTGTCAGGAGTTCTTAAGAAAAGGGAGCAACTTTGTACCTTCCTTTCTTCCAGCATCACACCTTGTCAAAGGTCTCAACTCCTTTTCGCTCCGCTCTGTAAGTTCTTGTTTCCCGAAGAGCTTGTCAAGGACTTGTCTGCGGCCCTGATTCAAAAGGACACTCATGATCTTGTGGCCTCTTCAGCTCGTAAGACTAAGGTTGCTCCCTCAGTCCCCAGGACTTATCGCACCCCAGTGGCTGATACTCCTGCTACGAGGTTTATTCCGCCCTTTCGTGGTAGAGCCCCCAGCCGAGGAAGCTCCCGTCCAGACTCTTCCAGGAGCAAGTCTAGGAAAGGTTCCAAGACTTCAAAAGGCAAACACTGACTCTCCTCCTCTCCAGACAGCAGTAGGAGCCAGACTCAAGATCTTCTGGCAAGCCTGGGAAAAGAGAGGTGCAGACGCCCAGTCTGTCAGGTGGCTGAGGGAGGGTTACAGGATACCATTCTGCCGCAAACCCCCTCTGACCACTTCTCCCATCAACCTCTCTCCCAACTACAAGGAAAAGGACAAGAGGCTAGCGTTGTACCAGGAGGTGTCGCTCCTGTTACAGAAGAAGGCAGTGGTTATAGTCAGGGACCATCAATCCCCGGGCTTCTACAACCGTCTCTTTCTGGTGGCCAAGAAGACAGGAGGTTGGAGACCGGTGCTGGACGTCAGCACGCTCAATGCTTATGTCACCAAGCAGACGTTCACTATGGAGACGACGAAGTCGGTCCTAGCAGCGGTCAGGCAGGAGGACTGGATGGTCTCGTTGGATCTGAAAGATGCTTACTTTCACGTTCCTATTCATCCAGACTCCCAACCTTTCCTGAGATTCGTTTTTGGAAAGGTTGTGTACCAATTCCAAGCCCTGTGTTTTGGCCTAAGCACAGCTCCTATGGTGTTTACGCATCTGATGAGGAATATTGCAAAATTCCTCCACTTATCGGACATCAGAGCCTCCCTTTATTTAGACGACTGGCTGTTGAGAGCCTCCACGAGTCGTCGCTGTCTGGAGAGTCTCAACTGGACTTTGGACTTGATCAAGGAACTGGGTCTGTTAGTCAACTTAGAAAAGTCCCAGCTCATTCCCTCCCAATCCATTGTTTACCTGGGAATGGAGATTCGGAGTCAGGATTTTCGGGCTTTTCCATCGGCCCCAAGGATAAGCCAAGCCCTAGATTGCATCCTGAGCATGCTGAAGAGGAGCAGTTGCTCGGTGAGACAGTGGATGAGTCTCACAGGGACCCTTTCATCGTTAGCCCTGTTCATCGAGCTAGGGAGACTCCACCTCCGCCCTCTCCAATTCCATCTAGCAGCTCATTGGGACAAGGATTTGACGCTCGAAGCAGTCTCTATCCCGGTCACCAAAGAGATGAAGACCACTCTCTTGTGGTGGAAGACCAATCTCCTTCTCAGGGAGGGCCTATCGTTGGCGATTCAGACCCCCAATCTTCATCTCTTCTCGGATGCATCAGACTCGGGCTGGGGCGCGACCTTGAACGGACAGGAGTGCTCGGGAACGTGGAACAAGGAACAGGAAACGCTCCACATCAACTGCAAGGAGCTACTGGCAGTTCATTTGGCCCTATTGAACTTCAAGTCCCTCCTGCTAGGCAAGGTGGTGGAGGTGAACTCCGACAACACCACAGCCTTGGCTTACATCTCCAAGCAGGGAGGGACCCATTCGAGGAGCCTGTACGAGATAGCAAGGGACCTCCTCATTTGGTCAAGAAGTCTAAACCTCACCCTAGTTACGAGGTTCATTCAGGGCAACATGAACGTCTCAGCAGATCGCCTAAGCAGAAAAGATCAGGTCATCCCCACGGAATGGACCCTTCACAAGAGCGTGTGCAACAGACTTTGGACCTTGTGGGGTCAGCCGACAATAGATCTTTTTGCCACCTCCATGACCAAGAGGCTTCCTTTGTACTGTTTCCCAGTTCCAGACCCAGCAGCAGTTCATGTGGATGCTTTTCTGCTGAATTGGTCCCATCTCGACCTTTACGCATTCCCACCGTTCAAGATCATAAACAAAGTCCTTCAGAAGTTCATCTCGCACGAAGGGACACGGCTGACGCTGGTTGCTCCCCTTTGGCCTGCAAGAGAATGGTTCACAGAGGTACTACAATGGCTGGTCGACATCCCCAGGACTCTCCCTCTAAGAGTGGACCTTCTACGTCAACCTCACGTAGACAAGTTGCACCCAAACCTCCACGCTCTTCGGCTGACTGCCTTCAGACTGTCGAAAGATTCGCTAGAGCTAGAGGCTTTTCGAAGGAGGCAGCCAGTGCGATTGCCAGAGCAAGGAGGGTATCCACTCGTAGAGTCTACCAATCCAAGTGGGAAGTCTTCCGGAGCTGGTGTAGAGCCAATGCAGTTTCCTCTACCAATACCTTTTGAGAAACATATAAGGTCTGTGTCTTCTTCAATTGCACAAAAAATTGGCTTATTGAGAAAGTCTTTCAAGATTTTCGGTGATCAATCTATTCTGAAGAAGTGTTTTAATTCTTTCATTCTACCTTGTTTTGAGTATTGTTCTCCTGTCTGGTCCTCAGCTGCTGATTCTCATCTTAATTTGTTGGACAGAAACTTACGGTCGATTAAATTTCTTATTCCTGATCTAGATATTAATCTCTGGCACCGTCGTTCAATTAGTTCATTATGCATGTTGCATAAGATTTTTCATAATTCTGACCATCCTTTACATTCAGATCTCCCTGGACAATTCTATCCTGTTCGTAATACTAGGCAGGCAGTTAATTCTAATAGCCAGGCCTTCTTCATCACGAGACTCAATACTACGCAGTATTCTAGAAGTTTTATTCCAGCTGTTACCAAGTTGTGGAATGATCTTCCTAATCGGGTGGTTGAATCAGTAGAACTTCAAAAGTTCAAAGTTGGAGCAAATGCTTTTTTGTTGACCAGGCGGACATGAGTCTTTTTATAGTTTATTTATGACATATTTGTTTTTGATGTTGTTAATAGTTTATATATGACATGTCTGTTTTGACGTTGTTACTTGTTTTAGAATGATTTATTGTTAATTTGTTCTCTTCATTTATTTATTTCCTTATTTCCTTTCCTCACTGGGCTATTTTTCCCTGTTGGAGCCCCTGGGCTTATAGCATCTTGCTTTTCCAACTAGGGTTGTAGCTTGGATAGTAATAATAATAATAATACCTCTGTAACCCAAATAGCTGACTTCCTATTACATCTAAGGAATGAGAGATCCCTTTCAGCTCCTACGATTAAAGGGTACAGGAGTATGTTGGCTTCAGTTCTCCGCCACAGAGGTTTGGACCTTTCTTCCAACAAGGACCTTCAAGACATCCTTAAGTCTTTTGAGACTTCTAAAGAACGTCGTTTACCCACTCCAGGCTGGAATCTAGACGTAGTCTTAAGGTTCCTTATGTCGCCTAGGTTCGAACCTCTCCAGTCAGCTTCCTTCAAGGACCTTACCCTCAAGACTCTTTTTCTCGTCTGCCTTGCGACAGCTAAAAGAGTCAGTGAGGTTCATGCCTTCAGCAAGAACATTGGGTTCACATCCGAATCTGCGACATGTTCTTTACAGCTCGGATTCTTAGCTAAGAATGAACTTCCTTCACGTCCTTGGCCTAGATCGTTTGAAATTCCTAGCCTTTCCAACATGGTAGGTAACGAGCTAGAAAGAGTTCTTTGCCCTGTCAGAGCTCTGAAATATTATCTTAATAGGTCTAAACCTATTCGAGGACAGTCAGAAGCCTTATGGTGTGCAATCAAGAAACCTTCGATGCCCATGTCCAAAAATGGGGTTTCGTATTATATAAGGCTTCTGATTAGAGAAGCCCATTCTCACTTGAAGGAGGAAGACCTTGCTTTGCTGAAGGTAAGGACCCACGAAGTGAGAGCCGTAGCCACTTCGATGGCCTTTAATAAAAACCGTTCTCTGCAGAGCATAATGGATGCAACTTATTGGAGGAGCAAGTCAGTGTTTGCATCATTTTATCTTAAAGATGTCCAGTCTCTTTACGAGAACTGCTACACCCTGGGACCATTCGTAGCAGCGAGTGCAGTAGTAGGTGAGGGCTCAGCCACTACATTCCCTTAATCCCATAACCTTTTTTAACCTTTCTCTTGAATGCTTTTATTGTTGTTTTTATGGTTGTTACGGTAGGCTAAGAAGCCTTCCGCATCCTTTTGATTTGGCGGGTGGTCAATTCATTCTTGAGAAGCGCCTGGGTTAGAGGTTGTGTAGAGGTCCTTTAGTAGGGGTTGCAGCCCTATATACTTTAGCACCTTAGAGTTGATTCAGCCTCCTAAGAGGAACGCTGCGCTCAGTAAGGAAGACGAACTTAATAAAGGCAGAGTAACGGTTCAAGTCGACTTCCTTACCAGGTACTTATTATTTCATTGTTATTTTGAGATAACTGATTATATGAAATACGGGATACTTAGCTATCCTTTAGTCATGTACACTGGTTTTCACCCACCCCCCTGGGTGTGAATCAGCTACATGATTATCGGGTAAGTTTAATATTGAAAAATGTTATTTTTATTAGTAAAATAAATTTTTGAATATACTTACCCGATAATCATGATTTAATTGACCCTCCCTTCCTCCCCATAGAGAACCAGTGGACCGAGGAAAAATTGAGGAGGTGTCAACAAGAAGTACTGTAGTACCTGGCCACAGGTGGCGCTGGTGAGTACACCCCCTTCTAGTATAGTGATAGCTGGCGTATCCCTCCCGTAGAATTCTGTCGGGCAACGGAGTTGACAGCTACATGATTATCGGGTAAGTATATTCAAAAATTTATTTTACTAATAAAAATAACATTTTGTTATTTCCTTATTTTGTTTCTTATTTTCTGACTTATCATTTCTACAAAATGATATCATTTTCATGCCTTAGATACTTTTTATATTTCATATTGATTTTGTTCACTACTTTTACGAATAAAAGTTAACCTACTGTCATTACTTCCATTTATTGACATTCTACGCAGTATTTATCATGTTCAGGTGTGGATCCCCATTCCTTATGCCTGCTCGCAGACATCCTCCTGTGTCGAATGTAGGGCGTGGTCACCGGTGTAATGGTTCGAGTACGGTAAGAAGAGGAAGAAGTCCAAGAGGGATTCTTTGGTTTCAGAGTCTTCTATAAGTAACTTTCAAACTCAATTCTCAACCTCAGGTGCTTGAGTCTCTGCTCCTTCATCTTCCTCCAGCAGTGATCTGAGGAAGAAAGTGATTCCGACCTTCCCTAAGAAAAACTTTGAGGTGAGATGGCAATATTACTCTCTCCAGCAAAGGCAATATTAGCCACCCTTCTTCTTGTGCTGACCTCATCCTTACAGTTGCCAACAACATCTCCAAGGACCAGGCCCTGAAAACGTTGTCGTGATTTAGGAATTGAAGGCACTCCATCAAGGGATAAGCTGCTTCAAGTCCTAGCCTCTGCTAGGACTCCCAAGTCTATAGCTGTAACACCTTTCACTTTTGCTGTTCCTTCTGCAGGAGTTCCTGACAGATTTCCATCGATTAGGCCCGGCTTGCCAGACGGGAAATTGATCATCAATCCTCACCTTTGGTGAAGCCATTGCCACAGACAACATCTTCTGAGGAGGAGAGGTATTCTCCTCGCTCTCCTCCTTCCAGCCCTGCATCTTTGAACTAGTCCTTTGCTGCCTTTCTCCCAAGGGTGAAGAGAGAAGGCTGTAGGTCTTTTCGGATTCATCCCGCCCCTTCACATGTACATGATTAGGAGAGCTTTCCTCTCACTTCATCGAATGACAAGACTTTAGGAAGAACTCAATGCAGAGGGAGAGAAAGACCTTGCAACAGATAGCTACATCAATTCCAGTCACTTATGAGCACACGTCACAAGGACTTTACTCGAATGATTCTCTGTTGAGGGTTCTTTATGCGCCCAATCACCAGAGGTTAGTTCCCTGTGTGCAGGTTCATTTCCGTCACATGCAAGATCACTTTCCTGTACATGATCTCCTCACTCACGATCTTCACGGAATAGTTCCTCACGTGTTATCATCTTCTCGGGCATGATATTCTTTATGTGCATCATCCTCTACATGTATATGATCACCTAGTAAAGGTAGAGAATTAAGAACATCTCATTCCAGCTCACCACAACCTAAGTTTCTACGTACTAACACTTCACTTGCATTGTCTTCACAAGTGAATTTCCCTCGTGCTAGCTGTCCACATGGAAGGTCCCCACACGTAAAGGAATTCATGCAATCATTTCCCTCGAACAAGGTCTTCACTCGCTTTTCCTAGAAGTACTAACTTCCTGTGCTGAATCTTCAAACGTAGTTCCTTCGCAAACTAGGTCTCCACTTTCTCAGGATTCTTGGTAATCACAATATGTTAGAACTCCACGTGCTAGATCCCCATGCACTAGATCCTCACACACACTGGGTCCCCACATGCTAGAACCCCATGCACTAGATCAGCATGCTCTAGATCAATGCATATTAGGTCTCCCCGGGCAAGAGCCTCAAGGTTATGTCGAACTTCATAAAGGCCCTTATGCACCCATAAATCTCTAATAAGGTCACGATAACCCTCCCAAAATTCTAGGTCTCGGTAGATTCTGCTACTTTCAGATCCCAATCCATCAGTACACCAAAAAGTACCTCTACTTTTTCCTTGGGAAAGGTATTTCAGTTCAAAATCATGTGCTGTGGACTGTCTTCCACACCCCAAGTGTTTACTAACATGTTAACATTTGTCTTGGCACAGGGTCAGGCCAACGGCATATGTCTCTTGAGATATCTGGCCATTGATGAGTGACCCCACTACAGTACTATAGTGGCCAAAGCCAATAAACAAAGAAGTACTGCACTTTATTACAGCCCCTATGAGGAGGTGAAGCAATCAAAAAAACATTGTAGTTATCTGCAAGATTTATTACAGGCAAAAGGAATGTAATTACTGACAAACTCGGTTGCTAGGAACAAGTAGGAGCAGCAGATTGACCTCTTCATCCTCTAGTAACAAGGAATCTTTTTACTTTTCAGGATGCCCTTCAATGGACACATTCGCCACTATGCTTAGCAAGAAACTCTCAGTCTTCTGCTCACCAGTCCCAGACCCGTCAGTAGCCCTAGAGTAGGCTTTTAAACTTCCTTGGAACAATGTAGACATATATGCTTTTCTGCTTTTTTGCCTGATATGAAGAGTAACCAACAGGGTGCTGACTACCCCTAAACTAAAGGTAACCCTGGTTGTTCCCAAATGGTACAAAGACCCGTTAACCCAGCTTGTTTTGCCAATCCCACTTGCAGATGTAACACAACTTTGTGACATCCCTGTCACTTTTTGGGTGGAGACAATGCAGCTTCTCTGAGCGAAAGGCTTTTTGCGAGAGACTACATAGGAGATGTCTGAATGTCTGCAAAGATCCTTTACTTCCGTCTATAAAGTAAAGTGAGGCATCTTTTACAATTGGTGTCATGGAAAGGTTACTTCTCCGGTTGAAGCCTCTCTGCAGTTGTTTGCTGACTTTTTCATCTTCCCTCACCAAAAGAAGCTCATTTCAGTCTCAGCAGTGAAAAGCTATTGCTCAGCCTTGAGCCAGGTCTTTGGACTGAAGCACTTAGACATTTCCTCGTCGTAGGAATTGTCGATATTCATGAGGAGCCTCGAGTATGCTTGCCCGTCATGAGAATTCAAGCTTCCCACCTGCAATGTGTCTAGAGGTTTTAGGTCACTCAAAAGAGCTCCATATGAACCTTTACAGCAAGGATCTCACACTTAATGCAGTCTTTCTCATTGCTTTAGCTTTAGAGAAGCGAGTAGCTGAGCTCTACGGTATCTCACATGTTTTTAGTCATTGTGAGTGATAGAGGAAAGTCTCTTTTTGTGGCAACAGCTCCTCCCTTAGCAATGCTACCAGTTATCCAGAAGATTTGCTTCTTTGTTCTATGAGGGCACTTAGACGCAACCTAAAATTGATTCAGTCCTTCAGGCCGTAGAACCAGAATCTGTTAATTAGTTCAAGCAGGTATAAAAATAAAATATCCAGTAATACCATATTCTTCTGGCTTAAGAGAGCATACCCCAAGTCAGTTGAAGATCCAGGACTGCCTCAAGTATAAACTCTCAAAGTCGGAGGGACTTGTTCAACGTTAGCCCCTAAAAAGAACCTGTTAGTGGCGTACGTTTTGAAAGCAATAGTGTGGAAATGACAAATAACCTTTACAGCCCATTATCTGTGAGAGTATACCCACAAGTGTTTTTTCGTCTTCTCGTTAAGACCTATGGTACTGTACTTTCTTAGCAGGCTCTAGCGTACATACCATAGCTCCTTCATATGACGAGAAGCATCTCATCTAAGCAACATTAGTCTGGGATGAGAAGTAAGAATATCGGGCACTTTTTCCTTTTTTCTTTCCCCTCTCTTGGTGTGCAGTGGTCGTGCCTTTCTTTGCTGGATCTGACGTTGATGTACCAAGCAACTTGTCTATAATATATAGATAAAAGTCCTGTCCTCTTTATGAGGGAAAGGATGGAGGGGAATCTATATACCCATTACTTTAAATTTAGCTTAAATAACAGATGACATATCCTCTGAATCTTTTCTCAGATTATTAAGAAGTGGGAGTTGGCACTTATACACCTCTTTGGGTCCAAGTGTTCTTCCCACTTCCTGTGATTTTAAACCAGCTATCTTGGTTGTTGGGACTTCTTCTCTCCTTAGGATAAGTCGCTCATTTGATGACGAAGGTTGCGGTTGTGTAGGAACAAATCACAAATTTTAAAAATGATATGTATTTTCCCTAATTATACAAACCTGAGTCTTTAATTTTTACTTCCCTCCTCAACAACCCTGCTTGTCCTAGGCGGCTACCCAGAGTGTTGTGAAAGAGCCAGGGCTTTCCCAGCACCTGCCAGTAAGTTCCGACACCATTTTATAAATGATTAAATTTCAGCTATGCTGATATACTTTTTTTTCCTTACCATCCCTTAGCTCTTTATCCTGTATTTCTAGACTACTTCTATATGTAATGGCAAAGCTAATCCTCAAGGACAATGCAAGGTGGTACCCTTTATTTTTTCTTATAATGGGGTTCAAAAGGCACTCATTAGGTGGTACCCTTTTAGAGCCATATTTAGGTAATACAGTGAACCCTCGCTACTTCGCGGTTCGACCATTGCGGATTCACCACTTCGCGGATTTTTTTCATAACCCATGTATATACATATATCGCGGATTTTCCAGAAATATCGAAAATACCGCGATGTGACCGATGGTGCGAGATTGGAGAAAGTAAGGAAAATTGAATCGTGATTGATTTTCAATATAAATGAAACTTTGAGGAGCAACAAAGATATCATTTGTTAGAGAGATAGAGAGAGGTAAGGAATGGGAGGTAGTGAAAAGTAGCCCACAGAGAGAGAGAGAGAGAGAGAGAGAGAGAGAGAGAGAGAGAGAGAGAGAGAGAGAGAGAGAGAGAGAGAGAGAGAGAGAGAGAGAGGGGGGTTTAAATGTAATAAACAAAAAAATTTGATAGGTTATAACACATTGGTGCTTATGTAATATCAACTGTATACTGTAGAGGGTTTGAATAAGTTAAGAAATGGTATAAATGATACTTTGTTAGTGTATTCGTACACACTCAAGAGCGGCAGCTAGATGACAGCTGATCTAATCACAGCCAAAAGTAAAAAAAAAAAAGAAGTCAACAATACTCGATTTTTAAAACAAACCCGAAATTTAAAAACAAAAGTACACGCTTTCTTAATGTGCAATTAACTATTTAAAGAGTGGCAATTTTCTAGAATAAAATGATATTTCCCAAAAAATAGTGGTTTGCTGATGAAATCGGATGCAGTGTTTTTAGCTCTGATTGAAATGGATGTAGACTCGGCCTAATTATTTCGTTTCGTATTTAATTGACACTAAGAAAACTAATTTTAGTTTCTTCATCTAAATGTAAGTATTGTATAACACGAAGAGAGAGAGAGAGAGAGAGAGAGAGAGAGAGAGAGAGAGAGAGAGAGAGAGAGAATCAGCTGTTGTACTCAAATGGCGTGTTTTTGTTTCGTGAGAATTTCATCGCCACGACTTTAACAACAACATACTGTACTGAACTTTATAGTATTATACAGACTACTGTAATATGATAAAGTAAAATATTTGTAATCTATTTTATATGAAATGGGGCTATTTTTTTTTTTTTAAATTTACATTTACGTATGTAAAACAATCTCTCTCTCTCTCTCTCTCTCTCTCTCTCTCTCTCTCTCTCTCTCTCTCTCTCTCTCCTCTCTCTCTCTCTCTCTCTCTCTCGTAGATTGTTTTCCTGCTTTGCTACGTATGTATGATTTTATATAGATACGGTAAATAATATTTGTAATAACATATTTTATTAAAGCTTTTACTGTAATATCATTATTTATCACTTTCATCATGCGCGTTAAATTCCTTAGTTTGTTTACTGAGCGTACTTTATGACGCCGTCGTTTCAGGCGGCATCATAAAGAAAAACATTTCATTTGGAAGTCCTAAGAAAAATTAAGTAAAACATTAGTAATAACCAAATCAACATACTGTACTGAATAATCAATATAATTGATGCACAAACTAACCTATACACAGATGTGTAAATGCGTTTGTTTCTTCATTATAATCAGAGATAAACGTAAACAAAACATTGGTTGCCATTTTTTATCGTGCTTTTTGGCGTGTTTAGGAAAAGCATGATATAAAGTCGCCCTTAATATTTGTGCCTGTTTTAGTTTAGGGTACGTTAGTACATGCATTAAGTGTTCTGCACATTAAAGGGTAGTTTGTTAACAGTACTACGTACAAGGGAAGGTTTTAAAAGTCTGAATATACATGTTAAATAAATAGGTAAATATGGTGTCACTACTTCGCGGATTTTCACCTATCGCGGCCGGGTCTGGAACCTATCTACCACGATAAACGAGGGTTCACTGTATACCCCTCTTTATTTACTCTGAACATAAAAAGCTGATGAGATGTGATGAATGCATATGCTGGAGATGGCCAAGTGCTTGGTTAAAGTTTAACATTCTAGGGCTTATAGCATCCTCCTTTTCCAACTATGGTTGTAGCTTAGCTAGTAATAATAATGATAATGATACTTAACTTAATGTATGCCTGTATTAATTTATGAATTTCTGTATCAACTTAATATTTTTTAATCTTCATTGCTTTCTAGTGCATCATCAGATGGAACGGTAAAAGTGTGGTCTGTAAAAACTACAGAATGCATAGCAACGTTTAAATCTCTGGCTGGTGTTACTTCTGTTGATCTCCCAGTATATTCCGTTCATATTCTTCCGAAAAATCCTGATCACATAGTTGTTTGTAATCGTTCAAACACTGTGACAATTATGAACATGCAGGTGAGTATTCTGTTTATGAAGTGCTTGCTGTAGCTATTGTTTAGCAAAAAGAAAAACTTTTCATATTGAGAAAATAACTTTCAGGTAGTAGTTAGAGAATATTTTATCTGAACTAATAATCTTCACTGGTAAAGGATTGGGCATTATCTTTGATTAAAATGTTTAAATAATTTTGAAAATGTTGTTGGGAGTTATTGCTCAACATTAAGATCATTTTATTCTGTCTTTTACCCACAGCAGTCTTTGCTAGATGCATTATAAGCAGTGCACAGAATGTTCTTTGCAGCATCACCCACTACTATAGTTTGATTTATGACTTCCACTTTTGTCCTTAGCCTTTGGGCCAGCCTTATAGTCAAACAATTTTAAGAAATCACTTGGTTATTCCCACATCCTCCTTAACCAATCCCACTATCCCATCCTATCCCCCCCCTCCCTCCTTTCATGATATCATTTATACAGCTGGTAGCTCTGTCATTATCTTGAGCCAGAGTTGAATGATCATACAAAATTCATAATTCCTCATGCATTGAGAGGGGGAGGATAGCATCCAGAAACACCCCTATCCCTACCATTGGTAGGCCAGCAGTTTCAGGCCCTACTCATCAGCTAAGCGAGGAATATTGCCCATAATGTGTTCCAAGTATTTCAATAAGGATACGACAGACCTGATAGAAGAAATAGTAGAGGGAACCTCCTAGGCAACAAATGTTTTTCAAAGCTTAATCAACAGGATCAGACTCCAGGCAAGAGAAATGGAGGTGGAATAACTCAATCGCCACTAAATTGAAATCGTCAATTGACTGTCCTTTGCAGGATTGATGGTTTCGACAAGGAAATGATAAGAGGAGAAATTCTTGCCCATTACAAAGGAGGAGAGCTGCTTACACTTGATTGGCTGCTATAGAGACTAAGGGAGCCACCAGTGGATTTTATTGGAGGAAAATTACAGAAAAGTATGGCATTCAGATAAAAGAAAAATTATAGTAGCATCGATTGAGTAATCAAACATAGCAGCTGCTTGAAACAAATTACTAATGGAACTCTAAAGCAACAAAACCAGAGAATGTCCAAGGCCAGTAATTTATCTTGATGAAACTTAGATCAGTCAAAATGTCAGCATCAAATAATGTTAGACAGATGAGGATGGTACTATTGGGCTAGCTCAAAAATTGGTAGATGGTGGGTGGTGGTTGCTTCCTCCTGTGGTTTACAACTTCTCCCTGGATGAAGCGATTTGCAGAGAGAGTCTACTGCTTTAGTTGTCGTGAAGAGAAAAATTTCAAAAGTATGTTGATAG